>NC_092291.1:2978981-3003560 GCF_036320965.1 Panulirus ornatus
CTATGTTTGTATGTGTATGTATGTATATGTGCATGTATGGGTGTTTATGTATATATATGTGTATATGAATGGATGGGCCATTCTTTTATCTGTTTCCAGGTGCTACACCACTGATGCATGAAACGGTGATCAAGTATAATGAATAAATGAATAATGTCATATAATGAAAATATAATTTACATATAAACTGAAATGATTATCATTACACCCATGTTCAACCTAGTGAAATGATAGATTATCATTCAAAAGAAAGAAAAAATATTCAGAAGATTTTTATTGGTACCTTTTTATGTTTCTGGTCCACTGTGAGTGAGGGATAGAGCGGAATGTGTGTGACAAGTCTAACAGATAAAGCCAAAATCAGAAGCTAAGAAAGAAAGATGTAGTGATTTTTTTTTATCATAGCAAACTTGGATCCACACTTCACTTTTATTTCATATTTTCATGCAGTGTTGGTTGTGAAACATTAATATATTTAGAAGCATTAATCTGCACATACTTGACATGAGATGTGATGAATGAAATTGGCTGGTATGTTTGGGAAGGACAATGAAGGTTTTGTATCTTGAATTAGGTTTTGCACTCCACTTTTAAGTCATACACATGCACAACTTTATTGGTGAATAACCTGAGTATATTCAGAAACATTACATTGTACCCACAAGAAATGAGTGTGAGGGAGATAGGCTGACACTTGTGGGTAGGAATTTGGAGGCATTGTTTCTCCAGAAATATTCCAGCTCTTTACTCATCAGCTTTTAACAAAGTCCTCCATCACCCTACAATTATGTAAAGAGAAAATTAAGTACAGTTACATAATATCTCCCAGGTGAAGTGCTGCCAAATTGAGGGTGTTAAGGTTAGCCTTCACTACTGGCCTCTTGTTTAGGCCTCCGATACTGACCTGCACCGTACATGATTCCATTAAAACCACTCTCAAGAGTCACTAATTTCTTCACATTTTTCATGTCACTCTTCTTCAGTTTCCTCACCAACTGATACCTGTCAAGTGTTTATCATCACTTATCCAACAGCATATATCTTTTCAATGGGTCACTTTGTATTCACACTCTGACTCTGCTCCTAAAATGTTGGTTCTTTGGGACACTAATGAGAGTAGAATTCTTCCCAGCATCTTTCTGGTAATGAAATAGACCAATTTAGGGTACCATTTGTAAGATAAGTAAACTGGATATTTAAACAGAGATGGGAAGAGTTAAATTATGTGATAATGAGATCTCATCTTTAAGATTATTGGATGATCATAAGATCAGTTTAAGGGTTAAAAGAAAATGGTGACAATAGATGAACCATTGATGTTATTAATGAGTATGATGCAGTGTAGATGAAAATAGCATTACATATTTTCAAAGTGTTGGATGTAATTTTAGCTTAAAAAAGAGGGTCTAAGCTTCTACAGAAACATTATAGACTAGGTGGGTTATCATATGTGATGAAAGTATATGAAAATGTTAAGGAAACTTTTATTGGAACACATTATTAATAAAAACCATACAAGTAAAGGCCAGCATAGATTTTTAATTGGCAAAACTGAAGACTCAACTTCTAGTTAATTATAAAAACATTTATGAAACTCTAATGAAAGGATGGTGAATTGATACTTTGTTTCTTGACTTTGCCATAGCATTTGATAAAGTAGACCACAGAATTCTAGAAAAAGTAGCAAAACGAAATACAATGAGTAAAACAATTTTTTCTTTCTTCATGTTCCATTGCAACTGAATAGAGTCATCGTTGATGGTGTTGTTATAATACAGAACGAGATGATAAGAGGTATACATTTATAGATATATACAGGGCCTGTCAATGAAGTATGTATGAGCAGGGCCACAGCAATTATATTATATATTATATATATTATACTTTGTTGCTGTCTCCCGCATTAGCGAGGTAGCGCAAGGAAACTGACGAAAGAATGGCCCAACCCACCCACAAACACATGTATATACATACACGTCCACACATGCACATATGCATACCTATACATCTCAACGTATACATAAGTATACACACACAGACATATACATATGTATACACACACACAGACATATACATATATACACATGTACATGATTCATACTGTTTGCCCTTATTCATTCCCATTGCCACCCCGCCTCCCATGAAATGAAAACCCCCTCCCCCTGCATGTGCGCGAGGTAGCGCTAGGAAAAGACAACAATGGCCACATTCATTCACACTCAGTCTCTAGCTGTCATGTATAATGCACTGAAACCACAGCTCCCTCTCCACATCCAGCCCCCCCACAAAACTTTCCATGGTTTACCCCAGATGCTTCACATGCCCTTGTTCAATCCATTGACAACACGTCGACCCAGGTATACCACATCGTTCCAATTCACTCTATTCCTTGCACGCCTTTCACCCTCCTGCATGCCCAGGCCCCGATCACTCAAAATCTTTGTCACTCCATCTTTCCACCTCCACTTTGGGCTTCCACTTCTCCTCGTTCCCTCCACCTGCGACACATATATCCTCTTGGTCAATCTTTCCTCACTCATTCTCTCCATGTGACAAAATCATTTCAAAACACCCTCTTCCTCTCTCAACCACACTCTTTTTATTACCACACATCTCTCTTACCCTTTCCTTACTTACTTGATCAAACCACCTCACATCACATATTGTCCTCAAACATCTCATTTCCAGCACATCCACCCTCCTCTGCACAACTCTATCTATAGCCCACGCCTCGCCACCATATAACGTTGATGGAACCACTATTCCTTCAAACATACCCATTCTTGCTCTCCAGGATAACTTTCTCGACTTCCACACATTCTTCAACACTCCCAGAACATTTGCCCCCTCCCCCATCCTATGATTCTTTTCTGCTTCCATGGTTCCATCCGCTGCCAAATCCACTCTCAGATATCTAAAACACTTCACTTCCTCAGTTTTTCTCCATTCAAACTTACCTCCCAGTTGACTTGTCCCTCAACCCTACTGTACCTAATAACCTTACTCTTTTTCACATTTACTCTCAGCTTTCTTCTTTCACACACTTTACCAAACTCATTTACCAGCTTCTCCAGTTTCTCACACGAATCAGCCACCAGCGCTGTATCATCAGCGAACAACAACTGACTCACTTCCCAAGCTCTCTCATCCATAACAGACTGCATACTTGCCCCTCTTTCCAAAACTCTTGCATTCACCTCCCTAACAACCCCATCCATAAACAAATTAAACAACCATGGAGACATCACGCACCCCTGCCACAAACCAACATTCACTGAGAACCAATCACTTTCCTCTCTTCCTACACATACACATGCCTTACATCGTCGATAAAAACTTTTCACTGCCTCTAACAACTTGCCTCCCACAGCATATTTTCTTAATACCTTCCACAGAGCATCTCTATGAACTCTTATCATATGCCTTCTCCAGATCCATAAATGCTACATACAAATCCATTTGCTTTTCTAAGTATTTCTCACATACATTCTTCAAAGCAAACCCCTGATCCACACATCCTCTACCACTTCTGAAACCACACTGCTCTTCCTCAGTCTGATGCTCTGTACATGCCTTCATCCTCTCAATCAATACCCTCCCACATAGTTTCCCAGGAATACTCAACAAACTTATACCTCTGTAATTTGAGCACTCACTCTTATCCCCTTTGCCTTTGTACAATGGCACTATGCAAGCATTCTGCCAATCCTTAGGCACCTCACCATGAGTCATACATACATTAAATAACCTTACCAACCAGTCAACAATACAGTCACCCCCTTTTTTAATAGATTCCACTGCAATTCCATCCAAACCCGCTGCCTTGCCGGCTTTCATCTTCCGCAAAGCTTTTACTACCTCTTCTCTTTCTACCAAATCATTTTCCTTAACACTGTCCCTTTGCACACCACCTCAACCAAAACACCCTATATCTGCCACTCTATCATCAAACACATTCAACAAACCTTCAAAATACTCACTCCATCTTCTCACATCACCACTACTTGTTATCACTTTCCCATTAGCCCCCTTCACTGATGTTCCCATTTGTTCCCTTGTCTTACGCAACTTATTTACCTCCTTCCAGAACATCTTTTTATTCTCCCTAAAATTTAATGGTGCTCTCTCACCCCAACTCTCATTTGCCCTCTTTTTCACCTCTTGCACCTTTCTCTTGACCTCCTGCCTCTTTCTTTTATACATCTCCCGCTCATTTGCATTATTTCCTGCAAAAATCGTCCACATGCCTCTCTCTTCTCTTTCACTAATACTCTTACTTCTTCATCCCACCACTCATTACCCTTTCTAATCAACCCACCTCCCACACTTCTCATGCCACAAGCATCTTTTGCGCAATCCATCACTGCTTCCCTAAATACATCCCATTCCTCCCCCACTCCCCTTACGTCCTTTGCTCTCATCTTTTTCCATTCTATACTCAGTCTCTCCTGGTACTTGCTCACACAAGTCTTCTTCCCAAGCCTACTTACTCTCACCACTCTCTTCACTCACACATTCTCTCTTCTTTTCTGAAAACCTCTACAAATGTTCACCTTCGCCTCCACAAGATAATGATCAGACATCCCTCCAGTTGCACCTCTGTGCACATTAACATCCAAAAGTCTCTCTTTCGCACGCCTATCAATTAACACGTAATCCAATAATGCTCTCTGCCCATCTCTCCTACTTACATGTGTATACTTATGTATATCTCTCTTTTTAAACCAGGTATTCCCAATCACCATTCCTTTTTCAGCACCTAAGTCTACAAGCTCTTCACCATTTCTCTTTACGACATTGAACACACCATGTACACCAATTATTCCCTCAACTATATTAATACAAATATATACAATTATATTGATACAAATCACTTATCCCTGGGGATAGGGGTGAAAGAATACTTCCCACGTATTCCTCGCATGTCGTAGAAAGCGACTAGAGGGGACGGGAGCGGGGGGCCAGAAATCCTCCCCTCCTTGTATTAACTTTCTAAAATGGGAAACAGAAGAAGGAGTCACGCGGGGAGTGCTCATCCTCCTCGAAGGCTCAGAGTGGGGTGCCTAAATGTGTGTGGATGTAACCAAGATGTGAAAAAAGGAGAGATAGGTAGTATGTTTGAGGAAAGGAACCTGGATGTTTTGGCTCTGAGTGAAACGAAGCTCAAGGGTAAAGGGGAAGAGTGGTTTGGGAATGTCTGGGGAGTAAAGTCAGGGGTTAGTGAGAGGACAAGAGCAAGGGAAGGAGTAGCAATACTCCTGAAACAGCAGCTGTGGGAGTATGTGATAGAGTGTAAGAAAGTAAATTCTCGATTAATATGGGTAAAACTGAAAGTTGATGGAGAGAGGTGGGTGATTATTGGTGCATATGCACCTGGGCATGAGAAGAAAGATCAAGAGAGGCAAGTGTTTTGGGAGCAGCTGAATGAGTGTGTTAGTGGTTTTGATGCACGAGACCGGGTTATAGTGATGGGTGATTTGAATGCAAAGGTGAGTAATGTGGCAGTTGAGGGAATAATTGGTATACATGGGGTGTTCAGTGTTGTAAATGGAAATGGTGAAGAGCTTGTAGATTTATGTGCTGAAAAAGGACTGATGATTGGGAATACCTGGTTTAAAAAGCGAGATATACATAAGTATACTTATGTAAGTAGGAGAGATGGCCAGAGAGCGTTATTGGATTACGTGTTAATTGACAGGCGTGCGAAAGAGAGACTTTTGGATGTTAATGTGCTGAGAGGTGCAACTGGAGGGATGTCTGATCATTATCTTGTGGAGGCTAAGGTGAAGATTTGTATGGGTTTTCAGAAAAGAAGAGTGAATGTTGGGGTGAAGAGGGTGGTGAGAGTAAGTGAGCTTGAGAAGGAGACCTGTGTGAGGAAGTACCAGGAGAGACTGAGTACAGAATGGAAAAAGATGAGAACAATGGAAGCAAGGGGAGTGGGGGAGGAATGGGATGTATTTAGGGAATCAGTGTTGGATTGCGCAAAAGATGCTTGTGGCATGAGAAGAGTGGGAGGTGGGTTGATTAGAAAGGGTAGTGAGTGGTGGGATGAAGAAGTAAGAGTATTAGTGAAAGAGAAGAGAGAGGCATTTGGACGATTTTTGCAGGGAAAAAATGCAATTGAGTGGGAGATGTATAAAAGAAAGAGACAGGAGGTCAAGAGAAAGGTGCAAGAGGTGAAAAAAAGGGCAAATGAGAGTTGGGGTGAGAGAGTATCATTAAATTTTAGGGAGAATAAAAAGATGTTCTGGAAGGAGGTAAATAAAGTGCGTAAGACAAGGGAGCAAATGGGAACTTCAGTGAAGGGCGCAAATGGGGAGGTGATAACAAGTAGTGGTGATGTGAGAAGGAGATGGAGTGAGTATTTTGAAGGTTTGTTGAATGTGTTTGATGATAGAGTGGCAGATATAGGGTGTTTTGGTCGAGGTGGTGTGCAAAGTGAGAGGGTTAGGGAAAATGATTTGGTAAACAGAGAAGAGGTAGTAAAAGCTTTGCGGGAGATGAAAGCCGGCAAGGCAGCAGGTTTGGATGGTATTGCAGTGGAATTTATTAAAAAAGGGGGTGACTGTATTGTTGACTGGTTGGTAAGGTTATTTAATGTATGTATGACTCACGGTGAGGTGCCTGAGGATTGGCGGAATGCGTGCATAGTGCCATTGTACAAAGGCAAAGGGGATAAGAGTGAGTGCTCAAATTATAGAGGTATAAGTCTGTTGAGTATTCCTGGTAAATTATATGGGAGGGTATTGATTGAGAGGGTGAAGGCATGTACAGAGCATCAGATTGGGGAAGAGCAGTGTGGTTTCAGAAGTGGTAGAGGATGTGTGGATCAGGTGTTTGCTTTGAAGAATGTATGTGAGAAATACTTAGAAAAGCAAATGGATTTGTATGTAGCATTTATGGATCTGGAGAAGGCATATGATAGAGTTGATAGAGATGCTCTGTGGAAGGTATTAAGAATATATGGTGTGGGAGGAAAGTTGTTAGAAGCAGTGAAAAGCTTTTATCGAGGATGTAAGGCATGTGTACGTGTAGGAAGAGAGGAAAGTGATTGGTTCTCAGTGAATGTAGGTTTGCGGCAGGGGTGTGTGATGTCTCCATGGTTGTTTAATTTGTTTATGGATGGGGTTGTTAGGGAGGTAAATGCAAGAGTTTTGGAAAGAGGGGCAAGTATGAAGTCTGTTGGGGATGAGAGAGCTTGGGAAGTGAGTCAGTTGTTGTTCGCTGATGATACAGCGCTGGTGGCTGATTCATGTGAGAAACTGCAGAAGCTGGTGACTGAGTTTGGTAAAGTGTGTGGAAGAAGAAAGTTAAGAGTAAATGTGAATAAGAGCAAGGTTATTAGGTACAGTAGGGTTGAGGGTCAAGTCAATTGGGAGGTGAGTTTGAATGGAGAAAAACTGGAAGAAGTGAAGTGTTTTAGATATCTGGGAGTGGATCTGGCAGCGGATGGAACCATGGAAGCGGAAGTGGATCATAGGGTGGGGGAGGGGGCGAAAATTCTGGGGGCCTTGAAGACTGTGTGGAAGTCGAGAACATTATCTCGGAAAGCAAAAATGGGTATGTTTGAAGGAATAGTGGTTCCAACAATGTTGTATGGTTGCGAGGCGTGGGCTATGGATAGAGTTGTGCGCAGGAGGATGGATGTGCTGGAAATGAGATGTTTGAGGACAATGTGTGGTGTGAGGTGGTTTGATCGAGTGAGTAACGTAAGGGTAAGAGAGATGTGTGGAAATAAAAAGAGCGTGGTTGAGAGAGCAGAAGAGGGTGTTTTGAAGTGGTTTGGGCACATGGAGAGGATGAGTGAGGAAAGATTGACCAAGAGGATATATGTGTCAGAGGTGGAGGGAGCAAGGAGAAGAGGGAGACCAAATTGGAGGTGGAAAGATGGAGTGAAAAAGATTTTGTGTGATCGGGGCCTGAACATGCAGGAGGGTGAAAGGAGGGCAAGGAATAGAGTGAATTGGAGCGATGTGGTATACCGGGGTTGACGTGCTGTCAGTGGATTGAATCAAGGCATGTGAAGCGTCTGGGGTAAACCATGGAAAGCTGTGTAGGTATGTATATTTGCGTGTGTGGACGTATGTATATACATGTGTATGGGGGGGGGTTGGGCCATTTCTTTCGTCTGTTTCCTTGCGCTACCTCGCAAACGCGGGAGACAGCGACAAAGTATAAAAAAAAAAGAAAAAAAAAAAATCACTTTACCTCACCTAAAATTGTGTTGATGTCCATCAGTGAAGTTGGCATCCTTTGGTGAGCTATGGCAAGAACATGACTTGCTGGCATACCATAGAAGCTTGCATTTGCAGTTTAACCATTGTAGGAGGTGGGAATGCCATGTCTTTTCCACTTACACCCAGGATTTTTGTCGTTTTTTCCTTTTCCTTACCTTTACCACCTACTCTGGTTGGAAATATTTACCGTACAAGTTACAAAATAGCTTCTATAGTTGCTTTTTACAAGGGAATAAGTCACTCAAGGAAATTTCCAATTTTACCGGTGTAAAGATCATTATAATGATGGGTGAAGGAATTTAATGATAGTGACGGAATCATTAGACAGATCCATGTGAAACACTGTGGGAAGGCCAGAAGAACCTCCCCTCATACTCTGAATGTTCCTAAATGTCAAGTGGGTGCAGATCCACACTTTTTACATAAGAATTAGAATGAAAAACCGTAGACCACTCGGTGATGTGTTGGTAAGGACAGTAGCAGCACTGCTTACACAAGGACCTTAAGTAACAGAGCTGTAGGATGTGTTCCAAACTTCTTGTAACCTGTAGGCACTAGAAGAAAAGAGCCAGTTTTTGAAAGAAATAAGTAGTGTAATATGTATTTCCATATTACTGGTGTAAGCTTGAGATCAGTACAATGATGGATGAAGGGATTTAATGATAGCTGTGACGTTACTACACCGACCCATGTGAAACACCTTAGGAAATCCAGAAAAAACTACTCTGAATATTCTTGGATGTCTAGTGGATGCAGATCCACATTTTGTGCATAAGAATTGAAGTAAAAAAACATTGACTGCTCAGTGATGTGTTGGTAATGACAGTGCCACTCTGCTTACATGACGACCTTAAGTAGCAGCTGTAGGCTGTGTCCCAAACTGCATGTAACCTGTAGGTACTAGTAGAAAAGAGTAATTTTTTGAAAGAAATATGTAGAGTGGGATGCAGCTAAGTTCAGAAGTGTCTTGTGGAGTGATCAGTCCACCTTTCCTGTGACAGGTGACCATGGTGGACATGTGTACAGTCAACCAGGCAGTGATCTGTTTGACCCCCAGTACACTGCAAGCTTTGTCAAGTTCCCTGCTTCAGTAATGGGATTGTATAAGTTATTATGGTGTTGGGACCTTGTAATGTTGCCAAAGAATGAAATTATAAACAGACATAGTGACCTCAGGCTCCTGTGTGACCACTTCCAGATTCATTCAAAAAGTGCAAGGCCAAAATGTTCATAAGGATGGGGCTCCCTTTCACACTGCCAGACTAGTTTCTGATTGTCTTAAGGGTTGTTCAGAGGAGTTTTTCAGTGAATGGCCCTTGAATTTACCAGATTTGAATCCAATAGAAAACTTGTATGAGCTTATGAAAATCAAATTATGTAACAGGAATGCTTTGTTGCTGCCTAAGCTGGAGGTGTTCATTCATGAAATTTGGGCAAAGATGGACCCTGAATGGCTTCAAAACCTTTTTGATGTGGTTCCTGGTCATTTCAAGGAGTGTATAGTGAGTAAAGAGAAACCAATAAGGTACTAATTGGCGAAGGATGCACAGTTTTTATATTATTATATATTATACTTTGTCGCTGTCTCCCGCGTTTGCGAGGTAGCGCAAGGAAACAGACGAAAGAAATGGCCCAACCCCCCCCATACACATGTATATACATACGTCCACACACACAAATATACATACCTACACAGCTTTCCATGGTTTACCCCAGACGCTTCACATGCCTTGATTCAATCCACTGACAGCACGTCAACCCCGGTATACCACATCGCTCCAATTCACTCTATTCCTTGCCCTCCTTTCACCCTCCTGCATGTTCAGGCCCCGATCACACAAAATCTTTTTCACTCCATCTTTCCACCTCCAATTTGGTCTCCCTCTTCTCCTCGTTCCCTCCACCTCCGACACATATATCCTCTTGGTCAATCTTTCCTCACTCATTCTCTCCATGTGCCCAAACCACTTCAAAACACCCTCTTCTGCTCTCTCAACCACGCTCTTTTTATTTCCACACATCTCTCTTACCCTTACGTTACTTACTCGATCAAACCACCTCACACCACACATTGTCCTCAAACATCTCATTTCCAGCACATCCATCCTCCTGCGCACAACTCTATCCATAGCCCACGCCTCGCAACCATACAACATTGTTGGAACCACTATTCCTTCAAACATACCCATTTTTGCTTTCCGAGATAATGTTCTCGACTTCCACACATTCTTCAAGGCCCCCAGAATTTTCGCCCCCTCCCCCACCCTATGATCCACTTCCGCTTCCATGGTTCCATCCGCTGCCAGATCCACTCCCAGATATCTAAAACACTTCACTTCCTCCAGTTTTTCTCCATTCAAACTCACCTCCCAATTGACTTGACCCTCAACCCTACTGTACCTCATAACCTTGCTCTTATTCACATTTACTCTTAACTTTCTTCTTCCACACACTTTACCAAACTCAGTCACCAGCTTCTGCAGTTTCTCACATGAATCAGCCACCAGCGCTGTATCATCAGCGAACAACAACTGACTCACTTCCCAAGCTCTCTCATCCCCAACAGACTTCATACTTGCCCCTCTTTCCAAAACTCTTGCATTTACCTCCCTAACAACCCCATCCATAAACAAATTAAACAACCATGGAGACATCACACACCCCTGCCGCAAACCTACATTCACTGAGAACCAATCACTTTCCTCTCTTCCTACACGTACACATGCCTTACATCCTCGATAAAAACTTTTCACTGCTTCTAACAACTTTCCTCCCACACCATATATTCTTAATACCTTCCACAGAGCATCTCTATCAACTCTATCATATGCCTTCTCCAGATCCATAAATGCTACATACAAATCCATTTGCTTTTCTAAGTATTTCTCACATACATTCTTCAAAGCAAACACCTGATCCACACATCCACTACCACTTCTGAAACCACACTGCTCTTCCCCAATCTGATGCTCTGTACATGCCTTCACCCTCTCAATCAATACCCTCCCATATAATTTACCAGGAATACTCAACAAACTTATACCTCTGTAATTTGAGCACTCACTCTTATCCCCTTTGCCTTTGTATAATGGCACTATGCACGCATTCCGCCAATCCTCAGGCACCTCACCATGAGTCATACATACATTAAATAACCTTACCAACCAGTCAACAATACAGTCACCCCCTTTTTTAATAAATTCCACTGCAATACCATCCAAACCTGCTGCCTTGCCGGCTTTCATCTTCCGCAAAGCTTTCACTACCTCTTCTCTGTTTACCAAATCATTTTCCCTAACCCTCTCACTTTGCACACCACCTCGACCAAAACACCCTATATCTGCCACTCTATCATCAAACACATTCAACAAACCTTCAAAATACTCACTCCATCTCCTTGTCACATCACCACTACTTGTTATCACCTCCCCATTTGCGCCCTTCACTGAAGTTCCCATTTGCTCCCTTGTCTTACGCACTTTATTTACCTCCTTCCAGAACATCTTTTTATTCTCCCTAAAATTTAATGATACTCTCTCACCCCAACTCTCATTTACCCACTCTTTCACCTCTTGCACCTTTCTCTTGAGCTCCTGTCTCTTTCTTTTATACATCTCCCACTCAATTGCATTTTTTCCTTGCAAAAATCATCCAAATGCCTCTCTCTTCTCTTTCACTAATACTCTTACTTCTTCATCCCACCACTCACTACCCTTTCTAATCAACCCACCTCCCACTCTTCTCATGCCACAAGCATCTTTTGCGCAATCCATCACTGATTCCCTAAATACATCACATTCCTCCCCCACTCCCCTTACTTCCATTGTTCTCACCTTTTTCCATTCTGTACTCAGTCTCTCCTGGTACTTCCTCACACAGGTCTCCTTCCCAAGCTCACTTACTCTCACCACCCTCTTCACCCCAACATTCACTCTTCTTTTCTGAAAACCCATACAAATCTTCACCTTAGCCTCCACAAGATAATGATCAGACATCCCTCCAGTCTCTCTTTCGCACGCCAGTCAATTAACACGTAATCCAATAACGCTCTCTGGCCATCTCTCCTACTTACATACGTATACTTATGTATATCTCGCTTTTTAAACCAGGTATTCCCAATCATCAGTCCTTTTTCAGCACATAAATCTACAAGCTCTTCACCATTTCCATTTACAACACTGAACACCCCATGTATACCAATTATTCCCTCAACTGCCACATTACTCACCTTTGCATTCAAATCACCCATCACTATAACCCGGTCTCGTGCATCAAAACCACTAACACACTCATTCAGCTGCTCCCAAAACACTTGCCTCTCATGATCTTTCTTCTCATGCCCAGGTGCATATGCACCAATAATCACCCACCTCTCTCCATCAACTTTCAGTTTTACCCATATTAATCGAGAATTTACTTTCTTACATTCTATCACATACTCCCACAACTCCTATTTCAGGAGTATTGCTACTCCTTCCCTTGCTCTTGTCCTCTCACTAACCCCTGACTTTACTCCCCAGACATTCCCAAACCACTCTTCCCCTTTACCCTTGAGCTTCGTTTCACTGAGAGCCAAAACATCCAGGTTCCTTTCCTCAAACATACTACCTATCTCTCCTTTTTTCACATCTTGGTTACATCCACACACATTTAGGCACCCCACTCTGAGCCTTCGAGGAGGATGAGCACTCCCCGCGTGACTCCTTCTTCTGTTTCCCATTTTAGAAAGTTAATACAAGGAGGGGAGGATTTCTGGCCCCCCCGCTCCCGTACCCTCTAGTCGCTTTCTACGACACGCGAGGAATACGTTGGAAGTATTCTTTCACCCCTATCCCCAGGGATAATATACATATATACATACATATACACATACACACACATACACATACATACGCACATATACACACACACACATACATATATATACATATGAAAAATGTAAGAAACAATTTAGAAAACTGAAACTTCTTGCTTGAAATGAATGAAAAAAAATGAATGTCACATAATGGTTCAACCTCTGGCTATGGAAAAAGAAAATGTATAATTTATTTACACAAACGTCAATAGCAGTTCTCATCAATTTAACCACTGTATCAATAAGCTTCAATGTCTAAGCTACATTTTTCTCCAATTTCACTAGTTTTTTCTCCAATTTTCTCCAATTTCACAGTTTTTATGGTTTTATTTTTATATCTCTGATGGTTGTGCTGCAGACCCCATGTGCCTACTTCATTGATGGGCACTGTAGATCCAGATGTACAATCTTTTGTCAGTATGCAGAGAAATATAGACATTGATAAGAAGGACCAGGGTGTATCGGTTTCATGATTCATAATTTATAGAATACACTATGATGCATATACGTATGTAAGTAGGAGAGATGGCCAGAGAGCATTATTGGATTACGTGATAATTGATATGCATGTGAAAGAGAGACTTTTGGATGTTAATGTGGTGAGAGGTGCAACTGGAGGGATGTCTGATCATTATCCTGTGGGGCAAAGGTGAAGATTTGTAGAGGTTTTCAGGAAAGAAGAGAGAATGTTGGGATGAAGAGAGTGGTGAGAGTAAGTGAGCTTGGGAAGAAGACTTGTGTGAGCAAGTACCAGTAGAGACTGAGTACAGAATGGAAAAAGGTGAGAACAAAGGAGGTAAGGGGAGTGGGGGAGGAATGGGATGTATTTAGGGAAGCAGTGATGGCTTTCGCAAAAGATGCTTGTGGCATAAGAATTGTGGGAGGTGGGCAGATTAGAAAGGGTAGTGAGTTGTGGGATGAAGAAGTAAGATTATTAGTGAAAGAGAAGAGAGAAGCATTTGGATGATTTTTGCAAGGAAATAATGCAAATGACAGGAGATGTATTAAAGGAAGAGGCAGGAGGTTAAGAGAAAGGTGCAAGAGGCAAAAAAGAGGGCAAATGAGAGTTGGGGTGAGAGAGTATCATTAAATTTTAGGGAGAATAAAAAGATGTTCTGGAAGGAGGTAAATAAAGTGCATAAGACAAGGGAACAAATGGGAACATCAGTGAAGGGGGCTAATGGGAGGTGATAACAAGCAGTGGTGATGTGAGAAGGAGATGGAGTGGGTATTTTGAAGGTTTGTTGAATGTGTTTGATGATAGAGTGGCAGATATCGGGTGTGGTGGTCGAGGTGGTGTACAAAGTGAGAGGGTTAGGGAGAATGATTTGGTAAACAGAGAAGAGGTAGTAAAAGCTTTGCGGAAGATGAAAGTCGGCAAAGCAGCGGGTTTGGATGGTGATGCAGTGGAGTTTATTAAAAAAGGGGGGGTCGACTGTATTGTTGACTGTTTGGTAAGGATATTTAATGTATGCATGACTCATGGTGAGGTACCTGAGGACTGGCGGAGTGCTTGCATTGTGCCATTGTACAAAGGCGAAGGGGATAAGTGTGAGTGCTCAAATTACAGAGGTATAAGTTTGTTGAGTATTCCTGGGAAATTAAATAGGAGGGTATTGATTGAGAGGGTAAAGGCATGTGCAGAGCATCAGACTGGGGAAGAGCAGTGTGGTTTCAGAAGTGGTAGAGGATGTGTGGATCAGGTGTTTGCTTTGAAAAATGTATGTGAGAAATACTTAGAAAAGCAAATGGATTTGTATGTAGCATTTATGGATCTGGAGAAGGCATATGATAAGAGTTGATAGAGATGCTCTGTGGAAGGTATTAAGAATATATGGTGTGGGAGGCAAGTTGTTAGAAGCAGTGAAAAGATTTTATCAAGGATGTAAAGCATATGTACGTGTAGGAAGAGAGGAAAGTGATTGGTTCTCAGTGAATGTTGGCTTGCGGCAGGGGTGCGTGATGTCTCCATGGTTGTTTAATTTGTTTATAGATTGGGTTGTTAGGGAGGTGAATGCAAGAGTTTTGGAAAGAGGGGCAAGTATGCAGTCTGTTGTGGATGAGAGAGCTTGGGAAGTGAGCCAGTTGTTGTTTGCTGATGATACAGCACTAGTGGCTGATTCATGTGAGAAACTGCAGAAGCTGGTGACTGAGTTTGGTAAAGTGTGTGAAAGAAGAAAGTTGAGAGTAAATGTGAATAAGAGGAAGGTTATTAGGAACAGTAGGGTTGAGGTACAAGTCAATTGGGAGGTAAGTTTGAATGGAGAAAAACTGGAGGAAGTAAAGTGTTTTAGATATCTGGGAGTGGATCTGGCAGCGGATGGAACCATGGAAGCGGAAGTGAATCATAGGGTGGGTGAGTGGATGAAAGTTCTGGGAGCGTTGAAAAATGTGTGGAAGTCGAGAACGTTATCTTGGGAAGCAAAAATGGGCATGTTTAAGGGAATATTGGTTCCGACAATGTTATATGGTTGCGAGGCATGGGCTATAGATAGAGTTGTCTGGAGGAGGGTGGATGTGCTGGAAATGAGATGTTTGAGGACAGTATGTGGTGTGAGGTAGTTTGATCGAGTAAGTAATAAAGGGTAAGAGAGATGTATGGTAATAAAAGGAGTGTGGTTGAGAGAGCAGAAGAGGGTGTTTTGAAATGGTTTGGTCACATGGAGAGAATGAGTGAGGAAAGATTGACCAAGATGATATATATGTCGAGGTGGAGGGAACGAGGAGAAGTGGGAGACAAAATTGGAGGTGGAAAGGTGAGTGAAAAAGATTTTGAGTGATTGGGTCCTGAACATGCAGGAGGGTGAAAGGCATGCAAGGAATAGAGTGAATTGGAACAATGTGGTATACTGGGACGACGTGCTGTCAATGGATTGAACCAGGGCATGTGAAGCGTCTGGGGTAAACCATGGAAAGTTTTGTGGGGCTGGATGTGGAAAGGGAGCTGTGGATTCGGTGCATTATACATGACAGCTAGAGACTGAGTGTGAACGAATGTGGCCTTCGTTGTGTTTCCAAGTGCTACCTCACGCACATGCGGGGAAGGAGGTTTTCATTTCATGTGTGGTGGGGTGGCGACGGGAATGAACTAGGGCAGACAGTATGAATTGTGTACATGTGTATATATGTCTGTGTATGTATATATATATATATATGTTGAGATGTATAGATATGTATATGTGCGTGTGTGGACGTGTATATATATATATGTGTATGTGGGTGGGTTGGGACATTCTTTCGTCTGTTTCCTTGCACTGCCTCGCTAACAGCGGGAGTCAGCGACAAAGTATGATAAATAGAAATACTATGATGCATATAGTTATATTAGGCTCTGTAACATGATGTAGTTGTAGCTCAGGGCATGGCTTGTAAACAGCATGAGGACATCTTAAAGGGATGCTAGTGACTGTGAAATAATCTCAAAGTTATCAGAGTATCACTCCTTGTAGAATTTTATGTATTTATTTTTCTAAAACTTTTTAACTTTTTAGAAATGTTTCTTAAACTAGATTAACAGAATTTTTTTCTATTCACCTTTCATCCATGAGTCACCTTTCATCCATGAGTTACCACAGGGATTAGAAAAATGTATTTCTGTGACATTAGTGCTATGATCAGTATGTTCTCAGTCAGCAGGGAACTTCGCATGTTTTGATACTTGCCTTTTCTGGTTTAAAATGTCTTTAAAGTTATCAGGATATGTTATGCAGGATCTTTTGTAAACATTTGCTGTTCCAGTAAACTTTCTAATGCTCATGCTTCATACAAAATTTGATTAGCTCGTTCTGAAGGTCTTAGCATGCTTAGACATGACCAACTTAAACATAATAGATTATCATTTATTTCCCTGTTGATAAGGTTGTAATGCATCACTTTAAACAGCTTTGAATTCTAAAATACAAGTCATTTTATTCAACATCTCCTTTAGATTGACTTTTACAGTGGATATATACTTTATTATGTGTAATATATGTAGGGTTGAGGGACAAGTTAATTGGAATGTAAGTTTGAATGGAGAAAAATTGGAGGAAATGAAGTGTTTTTGATATCTGGGAGTGGACTTAGCAGTGAATGGAACCATGGAAACGGAAGTGAGTCACAGGGAGGGGGAGGGGGTGAAGGTTTTGGGAATGATGAAAAAGGTGTGGACGGAGAGAACGTTATCTCAGAAAGCAAAAATGGGTATGTTTGAAGAAATAGTAGTTCCAACAATATTATATGTTTTTGAGGCATGGGCTATTATAAATAGGGCTGTATGGAGGAGGGTGAATGTGTTGGAAATTAAATATTTGAGGACAATATGTGGTGTGAGGTGGTTTGATTGAGTAAGAAATGAAAGAGTAAGAGCAATATGTGGAAATAAAAAGAATGTGGTTGAGATATTGAGATAGCAGAAGAAGGTGTGTTGAAATGGTTTGGACATATGGAGAGAATGAGTTATGAAAGATTGACAAAGAGCATATGTGTCAGAGGTGGAGGGAACAAGAAATGGGAGACCAAATTGGAGGTGGAATGATGAAGTGAAAAGGATTTTGAGCAATCAGGGCTTGAACATACAGGAGGGTGAGAGGCGTGCAAGGAATAGAGTGAATTGGAACGACATGGTATACTAGGGTTGACGTGCTGTCAGTTGACTGAAACAAGGCATGTGAAATGTCTGTGGTAAACCATGGAAAGGTATGTGGGGCATGTATGTGAATTGGGAGCTCTGGTTCGGTGCATTACACAAGACAGCTAGAGATTGATTGTGAACAAATGTGGCCTTTTTTGTCTATTTTTCCGGCACTACCTTCCCTAGAGAGGGGTTAGTGATGCTGAATCCTGTAGGATAGGGTAATGCCGGGAATGGATGAAGGTAAGCAAGTAAAAATGTGTACTTGTGTATATATGTATATATCTGTGTATTACCCTGGGGATAGGGGAGAAATAATGCTTCCCACGCATTCCTCATGTGTCATAAAAGGCGACTAAAGGGGACGGGAGCGGGGGGGCTGGAAACCCTCCCCTCCTTGTATTTTAACTTTCTAAAATGGGAAACAGAAGAAGGAGTCATGCAGGAAGTGCTCATCCTCCTCAAAGGCTCAGACTGGGGTGTCTAAATGTGTTTAAATGTAACCAAGATGAGAAAAAAGGAGAGATAGGTAGTATGTTTGAGGAAAGGAACCTGGATGTTTTGGATCTGAGTGAAACGAAGCTAAAGGGTAAAGGGGAAGAGTGGTTTGGGAATGTCTTGGGAGTAAAGTCAGGGGTTAGTGAGAGGACAAGAGCAAGGGAAGGAGTAGCACTACTCCTGAATCAGGAGTTGTGGGAGTATGTGATAGAGTGTAAGAAAGTAAATTCTAGATTGATATGGGTAAAGCTGAAAGTGGATGGAGAGAGATGGGTGATTATTGGTGCATATGCACCTGGGCATGAGAAGAAAGATCATGAGAGGCAAGTGTTTTGGGAGCAGCTGAATGAGTGTTAGTAATTTTGATGCACGCGACCGAGTTATAAACATGGGTGATTTGAATGCAAAGGTGAGTAATGTGGCAGTTGAGGGAATAATTAGTATACATGGGGTGTTCAGTGTTGTAAATGAAAATGGTGAAGAGCTTGTAGATTTATGTGCTGAAAAAGGACTGGTGATTGGGAATACCTGGTTTAAAAAGCGAGATATACATAAGTATACATATGTAAGTAGGAGAGATGGCCAGAGAGCGTTATTGCATTACGTGTTAATTGATAGACGCACGAAAGAGAGACTTTTGGATGTTAATGTGCTGAGAGGTGCAACTGGAGGGATGTCTGATCATTATCTTGTGGAGGCGAAGGTGAAGATTTGTGGGGGTTTTCAGAAAAGAAGAATGTTGGGGTGAAGAGAGTGGTGAGAGTAAGTGAGCTTGGGAAGGAGACTTGTGTGAGGAAGTACCAGGAGAGACTGAGTACAGAATGGAAAAAGGTGAGAACAAAGGAGGTAAGGGGAATGGGGGAGGAATGGGATGTATTTAGGGAAGCAGTGATGGCTTGCGCAAAAGATGCTTGTGGCATGAGAAGCGTGGGAGGTGGGTTGATTAGAAAAGGTAGTGAGTGGTGGAATGAAGAAGTAAGATTATTAGTGAAAGAGAAGAGAGAGGCATTTGAACAATTTTTGCAGGGAGAAAATGCAAATGAGTGGGAGAGGTATAAAAGAAAGAGGCAGGAGGTCAAGAGAAAGGTGCAAGAGGTGAAAAAGAGGGCAAATGAGAGTTGGGGTGAGAGAGTATCATTAGAGTGGTTTGGGAATGTCTTGGAAGGAAAGTCAGCGGTTAGTGAGATAACAAGAGCAAGGGAAGGAGTAGCACTACTCCTGAAACAGGAGTGGTGGGAATATGTGATAGAGTGTAAGAAAGTAAACTCTAGATTGACATGGGTAGAACTGAAAGTTGATGGAGAGAGATGGGTGATTATTGGTGCATATGCACCTGGGCATGAGAAGAAAGATCATGAGAGGCAAGTGTTTTGGGAGCAGCTGAATGAGTGTTAGTAATTTTGATGCACGCGACCGAGTTATAAACATGGGTGATTTGAATGCAAAGGTGAGTAATGTGGCAGTTGAGGGAATAATTAGTATACATGGGGTGTTCAGTGTTGTAAATGAAAATGGTGAAGAGCTTGTAGATTTATGTGCTGAAAAAGGACTGGTGATTGGGAATACCTGGTTTAAAAAGCGAGATATACATAAGTATACATATGTAAGTAGGAGAGATGGCCAGAGAGCGTTATTGCATTACGTGTTAATTGATAGACACACGAAAGAGAGACTTTTGGATGTTAATGTGCTGAGAGGTGCAACTGGAGGGATGTCTGATCATTATCTTGTGGAGGCGAAGGTGAAGATTTGTGGGGGTTTTCAGAAAAGAAGAATGTTGGGGTGAAGAGAGTGGTGAGAGTAAGTGAGCTTGGGAAGGAGACTTGTGTGAGGAAGTACCAGGAGAGACTGAGTACAGAATGGAAAAAGGTGAGAACAAAGGAGGTAAGGGGAATGGGGGAGGAATGGGATGTATTTAGGGAAGCAGTGATGGCTTGCGCAAAAGATGCTTGTGGCATGAGAAGCGTGGGAGGTGGGTTGATTAGAAAAGGTAGTGAGTGGTGGAATGAAGAAGTAAGATTATTAGTGAAAGAGAAGAGAGAGGCATTTGAACAATTTTTGCAGGAAGAAAATGCAAATGAGTGGGAGAGGTATAAAAGAAAGAGGCAGGAGGTCAAGAGAAAGGTGCAAGAGGTGAAAAAGAGGGCAAATGAGAGTTGGGGTGAGAGAGTATCATTAGAGTGGTTTGGGAATGTCTTGGAAGGAAAGTCAGCGGTTAGTGAGATAACAAGAGCAAGGGAAGGAGTAGCACTACTCCTGAAACAGGAGTGGTGGGAATATGTGATAGAGTGTAAGAAAGTAAACTCTAGATTGACATGGGTAGAACTGAAAGTTGATGGAGAGAGATGGGTGATTATTGGTGCATATGCACCTGGGCATGAGAAGAAAGATCATGAGAGGCAAGTGTTTTGGGAGCAGCTGAATGAGTGTGTTAGTAGTTTTGATGCACGAGACCAGGTTATAGTGATGGGTGATTTAAATGCAAAGGTGAGTAATGTGGCAGTTGAGGGAATAATTGGTGGACATGGGGTGTTCAGTGTTGTAAATGGAAATGGTGAAGAGCTTGTAGATTTATGTGCTGAAAAAGGACTGGTGATTGGGAATACCTGGTTTAAAAAGAGAGATATACATAAGTATATGTTTGAAGTAGGAGAGATGGCCAGAGAGCGTTATTAGATATTGTGTTAATTGATAGGCACGCGAAAGAGAGACTTTTGGATGTTAATGTGCTGAGAGGCAAAGGTGAAGATTTGTAGAGGTTTTCAGAAAAGAAGAGAGAATGTTGGGGTGAAGAGAGTGGTGAGAGTAAGTGAGCTTGGGAAGGAGACTTTTGTGAGGAAGTACCAGGAGAGACTGAGTACCGAATGGAAAAAGGTGAGAACAAAGGACGTAAGGAGAGTGGAGGAGGAAAGGGATGTATTTAGGGGAGGAGTGATGGCTTGTGCAAAAGATGCTTGTGGCATGAAAATCGTGGGAGTTAGGCAGATTAGGAAGGGTAGTGAATGGTGGGATGAAGAAGTAAGATTATTAGTGAAAGAGAAGAGAGACATTTGGGCATTTTTTGCAGGGAAATAATGCAAATGAGTGGGAGATGTATAAAAGAAAGAGGCAGGAGGTCAGGAGAAAGGTGCAAGAGGTGAAAAAGAGGGCAAATGAGAGTTAGGTTGAGAGAGTATCATTAAATTTTAGGGAGAATAAAAAGATGTTTCTGAAGGAGGTAAATAAAGTGCGTAAGACAAGGGAACAAAAGAGAACTTCAGTGAAGGGGGCTAATGGGGAGGAGATAACAAGTAGTGGTGATGTGAGAAGGAAATGGAGTGAGTATTTTGAAGGTTTGTTGAATGTGTTTAATGATAGAGTGGCAGATATAGTGTGAGTTGGTCGAGGTGGTGTGATAAGTGAGAGGGTTAGGGAGAATGACTTGGTAAACAGAGAAGAGGTAGTAAAAGCTTTGTGGAAAATGAAAGCTGCCAAGGCAGTGGGTTTGGATGGTATTGCAGTGGAATTCATTACAAAAGGGGGTGACTGTATTGTTGACTGGTGAGTAAGGTTATTGAATGTATGTATCACTCATGGTGAGGTGCCTGAGGATTGGCGGAATACTTGCATAGTGCCTTTGTACAAAGGCAAAGGGAATAAAAGTGAGTGCTCAAATTACAGAGGTATAAGTTTGTTGAGTATTCCTGGGAAATTATATGGGAGGGTATTGATTGAGAGGGTGAAGGCATGTACAGAGCATCAGATTGGGGATGAGCAGTGTGGTTTCAGAAATGGTAGAGGATGTGTGGATCAGGTGTTTGCTTTGAAGAATGTATGTGAGAAATACTTCGAAAAGCAAATGAATTTGTATGTAGCATTTATGGATCTGGAGAAGGCATATGATAAGACTTGATAGAGATGCTCTGTGGAAGTTATTAAGAATATATGGTGTGGGAGGCAAGTTGTTAGAGGCACTGAAAAGTGTTTATTGAGGATGAATGTAAGGCATGTGTACATGTAGGAAGAGAGGAAAGTGATTGGTTCTCAGTGAATGTAGGTTTGCGGCAGGGGTGTGTGATGTCTCCATGGTTGTTTAATTTGTTTATGGATTGGGTTGTTAGGGAGATGAATGCAAGACTTTTGGAAAGAGGGGCAAGTATCTGTCCCTGGGGCATACTGGGTATATTGGGGTCTTATTCACATTTACTCTCAACTGTGTGAAAGAAGAAAGTTAAGAGTAAATGTGAATAAGAGCAAGGTTATTAAGTACAGTAGGGTTGAGGGTCAAGTCAATTGGGAGGTAAGTTTGAATGGAGAAAAACTGAAGGAAGTAAAGTGTTTTAGATATCTGGGAGTGGATCTGGCAGTGGATGGAACCATGGAAGCGGAAGTGAATCATAGGGTGGGGGAGGGGTGAAAATTCTGGGAGCCTTGAAGAATGTTTGGAAGTCGAGAACATTATCTCGGAAAGCAAAAATGGGTATGTTTGAAGGAATAGTGGTTCCAACAATGTTGTATGGTTGCGAGGCATAGGCTATGGATAGAGTTGTGTGCAGGAGGGTGGATGTGCTGGAAATGAGATGTTTGAGGACAATATGTAGTGTGAGGTTGTTTGATCGAGTAAGTAATGTAAGGGTAAGAGAGATGTGTGGAAATAAAAAGAGCGTGGTTGAGAGAGCAGAAGAGGATGTTTTGAAATGGTTTCATCACATTGAGAGAATGAGTGAGGAAAGATTTACCAAGAGGATATATGTGTTAGAGGTGGAGGGAACGAGGAGAAGTGGGATACCAAATTGGAGGTGGAAAGATGGAGTGAAAAAGATTTTGAGTGATCGGTGCCTGAACATGCAGGAGCGTGAAAGGCGTGCAAGGAATAGAGTGAATTGGAACGACGTGGTATACCGGGGTTGACGTGCTGTCAGTGGATTGAATCAAGGCATGTGTATGGGGGTGTGTTGGGCCATTTCTTTCGTGTGTTTCCTTGTGCTACCTCGCAAACGCGGGAGACAGCGACAAAGCAAAAAAAAAAATATATATATATATATATATATATATATATATATATATATATATATATATATATATATATATATATTTTTTTTTTTTTTTTCATACTATTCGCCATTTCCCGCATTAGCGAGGTAGCGCTAAGAACAGAGGACTGGGCCTTTGAGGGAATATCCTCACCTGGCCACCTTCTCTGTTCCTTCTTTTGGAAAAAAAAAAGAAAAAAAACGTATTTTTAACTTTCTAAAAAAAAAATGGGAAACAGAAGGAGTCACGCAGGGAGTGCTCATCCTCCTCGTAGACTCAGGTTGGGGTGTCTAAATGTGTGTGTGGATGTAACCAAGATGTAAAAAAAGGAGAGATAGGTAGTATGTTTGAGGAAAGGAACCTGGATGTTTTGGCTCTGATTGAAACGAAGCTCAAGGGTAAAGGGGAAGAGTGGTTTGGGAATGTCTTGGGAGTAATGTCAGGGGTTAGTGAGAGGACAAGAGCAAAGGAAGGAGTAGCAGTACTCCTGAAACAGGAGTTGTGGGAGTATGTGATAGAATGTAAGAAAGTAAATTCTCGATTAATATGGGTAAAACTGAAAGTTGATGGAGAGAGATGAGTGATTATTGGTGCATATGCACCTGGGCATGAGAAGAAAGATCATGAGAGGTAAGTGTTTTGGGAGCAGCCGAATGAGTGTGTTAGTGGTTTTGATGCACGCGATGGGTTATAGTGATGGGTGATTTGAATGGAAAGGTGAGTAATGTGGCAGTTGAGGGAATAATTTGTATACATGGGGTGTTCAGTGTTGTAAATGGAAATGGTGAAGAGCTTGTAGATTTATGTGCTGAAAAAGGACTGATGATTGGGAATACCTGGTTTAAAAAGTGAGATATACATAAGTATACTTATGTAAGTAGGAGAGATGGCCAGAGAGCGTTATTGGATTACGTGTTAATTGACAGGCGTGCGAAAGAGAGACTTTTGGATGTTAATGTGCTGAGAGGTGCAACTGGAGGGATGTCTGATCATTATCTTGTGGAGGCTAAGGTGAAGATTTGTATGGGTTTTCAGAAAAGAAGAGTGAATGTTGGGGTGAAGAGGGTGGTGAGAGTAAGTGAGCTTGTGAAGGAGACCTTGTGTGAGGAAGTACCAGGAGAGACTGAGTACAGAATGGAAAAAGGTGAGAACAATGGAAGCTAGGGGAGTGGGGGAAGAATGGGATGTATTTAGGGAATCAGTGATGGATTGCGCAAAAGATGCTTGTGGCATGAGAAGAGTGGGAGGTGGGCTGATTAGAAAGGGTAGTGAGTGGTGGGATGAAGAAGTAAGAGTATTAGTGAAAGAGAAGAGAGAGGCATTTGGACGATTTTTGCAGGGAAAAAATGAAATTGAGTGGG
>NC_092291.1:3003660-3071160 GCF_036320965.1 Panulirus ornatus
CCTTTGTACAATGGCACTTTATAAGCATTCCGCCAGTCCTCAGGCACCTCACCGTGAATCATACATACATTAAATAACCTTACCAACCAGTCAACAATATATTCACCCCCTTTTTTAATAAATTCCACTGCAATACCATCGAAACCCACTGCCTTGACAGCTTTCATCTTTGCTAAGATTTTACTAACTCTTCTCTGTTTACCAAATCATTCTTCCTAACCCTCTCCCTTTGCACACCACCTCGACCAAAACACCCTATATCTGACACTTTATCATCAAACACATTCAACAAACCTTCAAAATACTCACTCCATCTCCTTCCCACATCACCACTAGTTATCACCTCCCCATTTGCGCCCTTCACTGAAGTTCCCATTTGCTCCCTTGTCTTACGCACTTTATTTACCTCCTTCCAGAACATCTTTTTATTCTCCCTAAAATTTAATGATACTCTCTCACCCCAACTCTCATTTGCCCTCTTTTTCACCTCTTGCACCTTTCTCTTGACCTCCTGTCTCTTTCTTTTATACATCTCCCACTCAATTGCATTTTTTCCCTGCAAAAATTGTCCAGATGCCCCTCTCTTCTCTTTCAATAATAATGTTACTTCTTCATCCAACCACTCACTACCCTTTCTAATCTGCCCACCTCCCACGCTTCTCATGCCACAAGTATCTTTTGCGCAAGCTATCACTGCTTCCCTGAATACATCCCATTCCACCCCCACTCCTCTTATTTCCTTTACTCTCACCATTTTCCATTCTGTACTCAGTTTCTCCTGGTACTTCGTCACACAAGTGACCTTCCGAAGCTCACTTACTCTCACCACTCTCTTCACTCCAACATTCTCTCTTCTTTTCTGAAAACCTCTACAAATCTTCACCTCCACAAGATAATGATCAGACATCACTCCAGTTGCACTTCTCAGCACATTAACATCCAAAAGTCTTTCTTTCGTGTGCCTATCAATTAACACATAACCCAATAATGCTCTTTTGCCATCTCTCCTACGTACATACGTATACTTATGTATATCTCTCTTTTTAAACCAGGTATTCCTAATCACCAGTCCTTTTTCAGCACATAAATCTACAAGCTCTTCACCATTACCATTTACAATGCTGAACACCCCATGTACACTAATTAATCCCTCAACTGCCACATTACTCACCTTTGCATTGAAATCACCCATCACTATAGCCCGGTCACGTGGATCAAAATTACTAACACACTCACTCAGCTACTCCCAAAACACTTGCCTCTCATGATCTTTCTTCTCATGCTCAGGTGCACATGCACCAATAATCACCCATCTCTCTCCATCCACTTTCAATTTTACCCGTATCAATCTAAAGTTTACTTTCTTACACTCTATCACATACTTCCACCACTCCTGTTTCAGGAGTAGTGCTATTCTTTCCCTTGCTCTTCTCCTCTCAGTAACCCCTGACTTTACTCCCAAGACATTCCCAAACCATTCTTCCCCTTTACCCTTGAGCTTCGTTTCACTCAGAGCCAAAACATCCAGGTTCCTTTCCTCAAACATAATACCTATCTCTCCATCTTTCTCATCTTGGTTACATCCACACACATTTAGACACCCCAGTCTAAGCCTTCAAGGATGAAGAGCTCTTCCCACATGACTCCTTCTTCTGTTTCTCCGTTTGAAACATTTAGAAACATCTTTTTATTCTCCCCTAAAATTTAATGATTCTCTCTCACCCCAACTTTCATTTGCCCTTTTTTCACCTCTTGCATCTGTCTCTTGCCCTCCTGGCTCTTTTTTTTATACATCTTCCTGTAATTTGCATTATTTCCCTTTTAATATCATCCAGATGCCTCTCTCTTCTCTCTCACTAACAATTTTACCTCTTTATTCGGCCTCTCAGTACCTTTTCTAATCTGCCCACCTCCCACGCTTCTCGTGTCACAAGGATCTTTTGCGCAAGCCATCACTGCTTCCCTAAATACATCCCATTCCTCCTCCACTCCCCTTACCTCCTTTGTTCTCATCTTTTTCCATTCTGTACTCAGTCTCTCCTGGTACTTCCTCACACAAGTCTCCTTCCCAAGCTCACATACTCTCACTGCGCTCTTGCCCCTATGTTTTGGCTCTGATAGAAACAAAGCTGAAGGTTAGAGGGGAAGAGTGGTCTGGGAATGTTTTGGGAGGAAATTCAGGGGTTGGTGAGAGGACAAGAGCAAAGGCAGGAGTAGCACTACTCCTGAAACAGGAGTGGTGGGAGTATGTGATAGAGTGTAAGAAAGTGGACTCTAGATTGACATGGGTAAAACTGAAAGTGGATGGAGAGAGATGGGTATACATATGTAAGTAGGAGATATGGCCAGAGAGCGTTATTAGATTACATGTTAATTGATAGGTACACAAAAGAGAGAGTTTTGGATGTTAATGTGCTGAGAGGTGCAACTGGAGGGATGTCTGATCATTATCTTGTGGAAGCGAAGGTGAAGATTTGTAGAGGTTTTCAGAAAAGAAGAGAGAATGTTGGGGTGAAGAGAGTGGTGAGTGTAAGTGAACTTGGGAAGGAGACTTGTGTGAGGAAATACCAAGAGAGACTGAGTGCAGAATGAAAAAAGGTGAGAGCAAAGGACTTAAGGGTGGTGGGAGAGGAATGGGATGTATTTAGGGAAGCAATGATGGCTTGCGCAAAAGACGCTTGTGGCACAAGAAGCATGGGAGTTGGGCAGATTGGAAAGGATAGTGAGTGGTGGGTTGAAGAAGTAAGATTATTAGTGAAAGAGAAGAGAGAGGCATTTGGATGATTTTTACAGGGAAATAGTGCAAATGAGTGGGAGATGTATAAGAGGAAGAGGCAGCAGGTCAAGAGAAAGGTGCAAGAGGTGAAAAGGAGGGCAAATGAGAGTTGTGGTGAGAGAGTATCATTAAATTTCAGGGAGGATAAAAAGATGTTTTGGAAGGACGTAAATATAGTGTGTAAGACAAGAGAAAATGGGAACATCAGTGAACGGGGCTAATGGGGAGGTAATAGCAAGTAGTGGTGATGTGAGGAGATGGAGTGAGTAATTTGAAGGTTTGTTGAATGTGTTTGATGATAGAGTGGCAGATATAGGGTGTTTTGGTCGAGGTGGTGTGTGAAGTGAATGGGTCAGGGATAATGGTTTGGTCAACAGAAAAGAGGTAGTAAAAGCTTTGCGGAAGATGAAAGCCGCCAAAGGCGGTAGGTTTGGATGATATTGCAGTGAAATTTATTAAAAAAGGAGGTGACTGTGTTGGTGACTGGTTGGTGAGGATATTCAGTGTATGTATGACTCATGGAGAAGTGCCTGAGAATTGGCGAAATGCTTGCATAATGCCATTGTACGAAGGGAAAGGGGAGATAAAGGTGAGTGTTCAAACTACAGAGGAATAAGTTTTTTAAGTATTCCTGGGAAATTATATGGGAGGATATTGATTGAGAGGGTGAAGGCATGTACGGAGCATCAAATTGGGGAAGAGGAGTGTGGTTTCAGAAGTGGTAGAGGATGTTTGGACCAGGTGTTTGCTTTGAAGAATGTATGTGAAAAATACGTAGAAAAACAAATGGATTTTTATGTAGCATTTATGGATCTGGAGAAGGCATATGATAGAGTTGATAGAAATGCTCTGTGGAAAGTATTAAAAGTATATGGTATGGGAAGCAAGTTGCTAGAAGCAGTGAAAAGCTTTTATTGAGGATGTAAGTCATGTGTATGAGTAGGAGGAGAGGAAAGTGATTGGTTCTCAGTGAATGTCTTTTTGCAGCAGGGGTGCTTGATGTCTCCATGGTTGATTAATTTGGGGTTGTTAGGGAGGTGAATGCAAGAGTTTTGGAGTGAGGGGCAAGTATGCAGTCTGATGTGGATGAGAGAGCTTGGGAAGTTGTTGTTCGCTGATGATACAGCACTGGTGGCTGATTCAGGTGAGAAACTGCAGAAGCTGGTGATTGAGTTTGAAAAAGTATGTGAAAGGAGAAAGCTGTGAGTAAATGTGAATAAGAACAAGGTTATTAGGTACAGTAGGGTTGAGGGACAAGTCGTTTGGGAGTTAAGTTTGAATAGAGAAAAACTGGAGGAAGTGAAGTGTTTTAGATATCTGGGAGTGGATTTGGCCGTAGATGGAACCATGGAAGTGGAATTGAGTTTCAGGGTGGGGGAGCGAGCGAAAGTTCTGGCAGCATTTGAAAAATGTGTGGAAGGCGAGAACATTATCTCAGAAAGCAAAAACAGGTATGTTTGAAGGAATAGAGGTTATAACAATTATATGGGTCGAGGCGTGGGCTATAGATAGGGTTGTGCAGAGGAGGGTGGATGTGTTGGAATAGAGACGTTTGAGGGCAATATGTGGTGTGAGGTGGTTTGATCGAGTAAGTAATGAAAGGGTAAGAGAGATGTGGTAATATAAACAATCTGGTTGAGAGAGAAGGAGAGGGAGTTTTGAAATGGTTTGGTCACGTGGAGAGAATGAGTGAGGAAAGATTGACAAAGAGGATATATGTGTCAGAGGTGGAGGGAACGAGAAGTGGGAGACCAGATTGAAGGTGTAACGATGGAGTTAAAAAGATTTTTAGCGATCGGGGCCTGAACATACAGGAGGGTGAAAGGCGTGCAGGGAATAAATGAATTGGAAAGATGGAGTATACTGGGGTTGATATGCTGTGAGGATTGAACTAGGTCATGTGAAGTGTCTTGGGTAAAACATGCAAAGTTTTTTTTGGGCCTGGATGTGGAAAGGGAGCTGTGGTTTAGGTGCATTATACATGACAGCTAGAGACTGAGTGTGAACGAACATGACCTTTGTTGTCTTTTCCTAGCGCTACCTCACATGCTTGCAGGGGGTAGGTGGTGTTCATTTCATGTATGGTGGGGTGGCGACAGGAATGAATAATGGCAGCAAGTATGAATTATGTACATGTGTATATATGCATATGAATGTGTATGTATATATATGTATACATTGAAATGTATAGGTATGTATATGTGTGTCTGGAGGTTTATGTATATAAATGTGCATGTGTATGGTTTGGGCCACTCTTTCATCTGTTTCTTTGTGCTACCTCTCTAACGTGGGAGTAAGCAACAAAGTATAATAGATAGATAAATCATAAATTTATATAAGGATGTGTGATGTCTCCATGGTTGTTTAACTTGTTTATGGATGGGATTGTTAGGGAGGTGACTGCAAGAGTTTTGGAGAGAGGAGCAAGTATGCAGTATGTTGTGGAGGAGAGAGTTTGGGAAGTGAGTCAGTTGTTGTTCGCTGATGATACAGCACTGGTGGCTTATATGGGTGAGAAACTGCAGAAGCTGGTGACTGAGTTTGGTAAAGTGTGTGAAAGAAGAAAGCTGAGAGTTGATGTGAATAGAAGCAAGGTTATTAGGTTCAGTAGGGTTGAGGGACAAGTAAAATTGGGAGGTAAGTTTAAATGGAGAAAAACTAGAAGTGAAGTGTTTTAGATATCTGGAAGTGGATTTGACAGCAGATGGAACCATAAAAGCAGAAGTGAGTCACAGGGTGGAGGAAGGGATGAAGGTTCTGGGAGCGTATAAGGATGTGTGGAAGGTGAGAATGTCATCTTGGAGAGCAAAAATGGGTATGTTTGAAGGAATAGTGGTTCCAACAATGTTACATGGTTGTGAGGCATGGGCTATAGATAGGGTTTTGCACCCTATATCTGCCACTCTATCATCTAACACATTCAACAAACCTTCAAAATACTCACACCATCTACTTCTCACATCACCACTACTAGTTATCACTTCCCCATTAGCCCTCTTCACCGATGTTCCCATTTGTTCTCTTGTCTTATGCACTTTATTTATCTCCTTCCAAAACATTCTTTTTATTCTCCCTAAAATTTAATGATACTCTCAAACCCCAACTCTCATTTGCCCTCTTTTTCACCTCTTGCACCCTTCTCTTGACCTCTTGCCTCTTTTATACATCCCCTAGTCATGTGCACTATTTCCCAGCAAAAATCGTCCAAATGCTTCTCTCTTCTCTTTCACTAATAATCTTACTTCTTCATCCTACCACTCACTAACCTTTCTTATCTGCCCACCGCCCACACTTCTCATGCCACAAGCATCTTTTGTGCAAGCCATCACTGATTCCCTAAATATATCCCATTCCTTCCCCACTCTCCTTATGCCCTTTGCTCTCACCTTTTTTCATTCTGCTCTCAGTCTCTCCTGGTACTTCCTCACACAAGTCTCCTTTCCAAGCTCACTTGCTCTCACCACTCTCTTCACCCCAACATTCTCTCTTTTCTGAAAACCTCTACAAATCTTCACCTTCGCCTCCACAAGATAATGATCAGACATCCCTCCACTTGCGCCTCTCAGCACATTATCATCCAAAAGTCTCTCTTTCGCGTGCATATCATTTAACATGTAATCCAATAACGCTCTCTGGCCATCTCTTATTCTTACATATGTATACTTATGTATATCTCTCTTTTTAAACCAGGTATTCCCAATCACTAGTCCTTTTCAGCACACAAATCTACAAGCTCCTCACCATTTCCATTTACAACACTGAACAGCTCATGTACTCCAGGTATTCCCTCAACTGCCACATTACTCACCTTTGCATTCAAATCACCCATCTTATAACCTGGTCTCGTGCATCAAAACTACTAACACACTGGACACATCTGCCCCTAAAACACTTGCCTCTCATGATATTTCTTCTCATGCCCAGGTGCATATGCACCAATAATCACCCATCTCTCCCCATCCACTTTCAGTTTTTACCTATATCAATCTAGAGTTTACTTTCTTATACTCTATCACATACTCCCACCACTCCTGTTTCTGGAGTAGTGTTACTCCTTCCCTTGCTCTTGTCCCCTCACCAACTCCTGACTTTACTCCCAAAACATTCCCACTCTTCCCCTCTACCCTTGAGCTTCGTTTCACTCAAGGCAAAAACATCTAGGTTCCTCTCCTCAAACATACTACCTATCTATCCTATTTTCTCATCTTGATTACACCAACACACATTTAGACACCCCAATCTGAGCCTTCAAGGAGAATAAGCACTCCCTGCGTGACTCCATCTGTTTCCCCTTTTAGAAAGTTAAAATACAAGGAGGGGAGGGTTTCAAGCCCCCCACTCCTGTCCCCTTTAATCGCCTTCTACGACATGTGAGGAAGGTGTGGGAAGTATTCTTTTTCCCCATTTTTTTTCTTTTTTTGGGATGTGATTGTGCTGAGAGGGGCTACTATATAGAGAGATGTTTCATCATTATCTTGTGGAGGTGAAGGTGAAGATATGTAGAGATTTTCAGAAAAGAAGAGAGAAAGTTGGGGTGAGAGTAAGTAGCTTGGAAAGGAGACTTGTGTGAGCAAGAACCAGGAGAGATTAAGTGCAGAATGGAAAAAGATGAGAGCAAATGATGTAAGGGTAGTGGGGGAAGTAATGGGGTGTGTTCAGGGAAGCAGTGATGGCTTATGCAAAAGATGCCTGGGGGGATTTGAAAGATGGGAGGTGGGAAATTAGAAAGGGTAGTGGGTGGTGGGGTGAAGTAATAGTGTTAGTGAAAAAGGAAAAGAGAAGCTTTTTGGGCGTTTTTTTAGGGGGTAGTACAAATGACTTAGGAAAGTATAAAAGAAAGATGCAAGAGGTCAAAAGAAAGGGGGTTTTTTTAAAGGGGGAAAAAGAGGGCAAATGAGGTTTTGGTGAGAGAGTATTTATTAAATTTTAGGGGGAAAAGGAATAAAAAGGTTTTTTGGAAAGGGGGGAAAAAAAAGGGGAAAAAAGAGAAAAAAGGGGCCGTAAGGGTTGGGGGTTAGAAAATTTTAAGTAAAAATGGAGTGATAAAAGGTTTTTTTAAGGTTTTGAAAATAATAGTTAAGGGGGTTTTGGGCGGGTGGTTTTGAAAGTAAATGGGGCGGGGAATTGGGTTTTTTTTAAAAAAAGGTATAAAAGGTTTAAAATAAACCCCAAAACGGTAGGGTTTATAATTTTTTGAGTGAAAATTTTTAAAAAAATAAAAATGTTTGGTGGAAAATTTGGGGGAAAATTAGTTATGTATGTTAAAAAATTGTAAATTAAAGGGGAAATGAATTGTAAAGGGGAAAGATAAAGGGATTTTAAATTTTTTAAGGAAAAAGTTTTTAAGAGGGGAAAATTTTAAAAAATTTGGGGGGGATAAAAATTTTTTTGGGGGGGGGGTTTTTTTTTTTTTGGGGGTTAAAAAGAAAAAAAAAAAAAATTTTTTTAAAAAAAAAGGGGAAAGGGAAAAGGGGTTTTTTAATTTGGGGGAAAAAAAAATTTTTTTGGGAAGAAAAAAAAAAAAGGGAAAAAAAGGAAAAAAAAAAAAAGGGGGGAAAAATAAAAAAAGGGAAAAAAAAGGTGGGGGAAAAAGGGGGGGGGGGGTTTTTTTGGGGGTTTTTTTGGGGGGTGTTTTAAAAGGGGGAAAAGGGGGGGGGGTTTTGGGGGGGGAAAAAGGGGGTTTTGGGGGGGGGGGAAAAAAAAGGGGGGGGGGGGAAAAAAAAAGGGGGGGGGGTTGGGGAGGGGGGGGGTTTTTTTTTTAAAAAAGGGGTTGGGGGTTTTGGGGGGGGGGAAAAAGGGGGAAAGGGGGGGGGAAGGGTTCACCCTATATCTGCCACTCTATCATCTAACACATTCAACAAACCTTCAAAATACTCACACCATCTGCTTCTCACATCACCACTACTAGTTATCACTTCCCCATTAGCCCTCTTCACCGATGTTCCCATTTGTTCTCTTGTCTTATGCACTTTATTTATCTCCTTCCAAAACATTCTTTTTATTCTCCCTAAAATTTAATGATACTCTCAAACCCCAACTCTCATTTGCCCTCTTTTTCACCTCTTGCACCCTTCTCTTGACCTCTTGCCTCTTTTATACATCCCCTAGTCATGTGCACTATTTCCCAGCAAAAATCGTCCAAATGCTTCTCTCTTCTCTTTCACTAATAATCTTACTTCTTCATCCTACCACTCACTAACCTTTCTTATCTGCCCACCGCCCACACTTCTCATGCCACAAGCATCTTTTGTGCAAGCCATCACTGATTCCCTAAATATATCCCATTCCTTCCCCACTCTCCTTATGCCCTTTGCTCTCACCTTTTTTCATTCTGCTCTCAGTCTCTCCTGGTACTTCCTCACACAAGTCTCCTTTCCAAGCTCACTTGCTCTCACCACTCTCTTCACCCCAACATTCTCTCTTTTCTGAAAACCTCTACAAATCTTCACCTTCGCCTCCACAAGATAATGATCAGACATCCCTCCACTTGCGCCTCTCAGCACATTATCATCCAAAAGTCTCTCTTTCGCGTGCATATCATTTAACATGTAATCCAATAACGCTCTCTGGCCATCTCTTATTCTTACATATGTATACTTATGTATATCTCTCTTTTTAAACCAGGTATTCCCAATCACTAGTCCTTTTCAGCACACAAATCTACAAGCTCCTCACCATTTCCATTTACAACACTGAACAGCTCATGTACTCCAGGTATTCCCTCAACTGCCACATTACTCACCTTTGCATTCAAATCACCCATCTTATAACCTGGTCTCGTGCATCAAAACTACTAACACACTGACACATCTGCCCCTAAAACACTTGCCTCTCATGATATTTCTTCTCATGCCCAGGTGCATATGCACCAATAATCACCCATCTCTCCCCATCCACTTTCAGTTTTTACCTATATCAATCTAGAGTTTACTTTCTTACACTCTATCACATACTCCCACCACTCCTGTTTCTGGAGTAGTGTTACTCCTTCCCTTGCTCTTGTCCCCTCACCAACTCCTGACTTTACTCCCAAAACATTCCCACTCTTCCCCTCTACCCTTGAGCTTCGTTTCACTCAAGGCAAAAACATCTAGGTTCCTCTCCTCAAACATACTACCTATCTATCCTATTTTCTCATCTTGATTACACCAACACACATTTAGACACCCCAATCTGAGCCTTCAAGGAGAATAAGCACTCCCTGCGTGACTCCATCTGTTTCCCCTTTTAGAAAGTTAAAGTACAAGGAGGGGAGGGTTTCAAGCCCCCCACTCCTGTCCCCTTTAATCGCCTTCTACGACATGTGAGGAAGGTGTGGGAAGTATTCTTTTTCCCCATTTTTTTTCTTTTTTTGGGATGTGATTGTGCTGAGAGGGGCTACTATATAGAGAGATGTTTCATCATTATCTTGTGGAGGTGAAGGTGAAGATATGTAGAGATTTTCAGAAAAGAAGAGAGAAAGTTGGGGTGAAGAGAGAGGTGAGAGTAAGTAGCTTGGAAAGGAGACTTGTGTGAGCAAGAACCAGGAGAGATTAAGTGCAGAATGGAAAAAGATGAGAGCAAATGATGTAAGGGTAGTGGGGGAAGTAATGGGATGTGTTCAGGGAAGCAGTGATGGCTTATGCAAAAGATGCCTGTGGGATGAGAAAGATGGGAGGTGGGAAATTAGAAAGGGTAGTGGGTGGTGGGATGAAGTAATAGTGTTAGTGAAAGAGAAGAGAGAAGCATTTGGACGATTTTTGTAGGGAGGTAGTACAAATGACTTAGAGATGTATAAAAGAAAGATGCAAGAGGTCAAGAGAAAGGTGTAAGAGGTGAAAAAGAGGGCAAATGAGAGTTTAGGTGAGAGATTATCATTAAATTTTAGGGAGAGTAAAAAGATGTTTTGGAAGGGGGTAAATAAAATGCGTAAGACAAGAGAACAAATGGGAACATCAGTGAAGGGGTCAAATGGGGAGGTAATAACAAGTAGTAGTGGAGTGAAAGGGAGATGGAGTGAGTATTTTGAAGGGTTTTTGAATGTGTTTGATGATAGAGTGGCAGATATAGGGTGTTTTGCTTGAGGTGGTGTGCGAAGTGAGAGTCATGGAGAATGAATAGGCAAACAGAGAAGAGGTAGTGAAAGCTATGCAGAAGATAAAAGCCGGCAAGGCAGTGGGATTGGATGGTATTGCAGTGGAATTTATAAAAAAGAGGTTGACTGTGTTGTTGACTGGTTAGTGAGGATATTCAATGTATGTATGGTTCATGGTGAAGTGCGTTAGGATTGGCAGAATGCATACATAGTGCCATCGTACAAAGGCAAAGGGGATAAAGGTGAGTGTTCAAATTACAGAGGCATGAGTTTGTTGATTACTACTGGGAAATTATATGCACTCCACCTTGACCAGAACACCCCATATATGCCACTCTATCATCTAACACATTCAACAAACCTTCAAAATACTGACGCCATTTCCTTCTCACATTACCACTACTTGTTATTACCTCCCATTAGTCCCCTTCACTGATATTCCTATTTGTTCTCTTGTCTTATGCACTTTATTTACTTCCTTCCAAAACATCTTTTATTCTCCCTAAAATTTAATGATACTCTCTCACCCAACTCTCATTTGCCCTCTTTTTCACCTCTTGCACCTTTCTCTTCACCTCCTGCCTCTTTCTTTTATACATCTCCCAGTCATTTACACTATTTCCCAGCAAAAATTGGCCAAATGCCTCTCTCTTCTCTTTCACTAATAATCTTACTTCATCCCACCATTCACTACCCATTCTAATCTGCCCACCTCCCACACTTCTCATGCCACAAGCAGCTTTTGCTCAAGCCATCACTGCTTCCCTAATTATATCCCATTCCTTCCTCACTCTCCGTACGTCCTTTGCTCTCACCTCTTTCCATTCTGCACTCAGTCTCTCTTGGTACTTCCTCACACAAGTCTCCTTCCCAAGCTTACTTACTCTTACCGCTCTCTTCACCTCAACGTTCTCTCTTCTTTTCTGAAAACCTCTACAAATCTTCACCTTCGCCTCCACAAGATAATGATCAGTCATCCCTCCAGTTGCACCTCTGAGCACATTAACATCCAAAAGTCTCTCTTTCACGTGCCTATCAATTAACACGTAATCCAACGATGTTCTCTGGCCATTTCTCATACTCACATACGTATGCTATATATCTCTCATTTTATACAAGGTATTCCCAATCACCATTCCTTTTTCAGCACACAAATGTACAAGCTCTTTACTATTTCTATTTACAACACTGAACACCCCATGTACACCAATTATTCCCTCAATTGCCACATTACTCACCTTTGCATTCAAATCACACATTACTATAATCTGGTCTCGTGCATCAACACTCACTCAGCTGCTCCCAAAACACTTGCCTTTCATGATCTTTCTTCTCATGCTCATGTGCATATGCACCAATAATCACCCATCTCTCTCCATCCACTTTCAGTTTATTCTATATCAATCTAGTGTTTATTTTCTTGCACTCTATCACATACTCCCACAACTCCTGTTTCAGGAGCTACTGCTTCTCTTGCTCTTGTCCTCTCACCCACTCCTGACTTTACTCCCAAAACATTCCCAAACCACTCTTCCCCTTTACCCTTGAGCTTCATTTCACTCATAGCCAAAACATTCGGATTCCTTTCCTCAAACATACTGCCTGTCTCTCCTTTTTTCTCATCGTAGTTACATCCACACACATTTTTTTATTATTATACTTAACCGCTGTTTCCCTTGTATGCACAGTAGCATCGGGACCAGATGAAGAAAGGCCGCAGCCACTCATCCATTTTTAGCTGTCATTTGTGGTTAATGCACTGAAACCATAGCTCCCTAGCCACAACCAGGTCCCACAATCTTTCTATTGTTTACCACGGATGCTTCACATGCTTTGGTCCATTCCATTGATGCACATCAACCATGGTATTCCTCATAATTCCTATTCACTCTATCCCAAGCATGCCTTACGTCAGCCAGGTAGCCAGTTTATCAAGCAACACCTCAGAGGAGAATGAATGGCTGTGTTGACTATGTACTGATTGCCACAACAAGGATTTGAGCCTGTGTGGCCTTAACCCCAGGCCGCAATACTCGACACTCCCTCAGAGATGACTGTTTTAATTCAGCACATATACCTGAGTATGAATATTTGCTCTCTGTCTATATCTCTGATGTCTGTTCCCTTCTGGAAATTCCTCAGAGGGGTAGCCATTGTAATAGTCTCCATAACTAGTGAACTCCATTGCCACTTCTTAACCTTTAGTGCCTCACCCATAACAGGCCACTGGCAGAGAGTAAGTCTAATGCAGTATTTGTAGAGACTGCTACCTAATGTTTCTACTGATTACTTCTACCTAATGCTCCTGCCTATTGTTCCTTCCTACTACTTCTACCTAATGTTTCTACCTAATGCTCCTATGTAAATGTTCCTACCTACTACTGTCTATTGTTCCTACAATTTTTCTAAAAGGCATGGCTAGCACATTAGTGCTCACCAAAGGAAAATCTAGAGTTACAAAGAATGAGCTGTATGAGTTAAGTGTTGTCAAGTGATGTGCATGACTAGGAGAGATTGTATATTTGTGGACTGCATGCCAGTAGTCCATGTGTGGTTTAGCCTTAAAGAAAAGACTACTGCTAGGTCAGAAGAGTGCAGCTTGCCAACCACTGAAGTGCCGGCTGTATGGAGCCATCACCAACCTTCACAATACTCAAGTGGGTAGTACTGGTAATATACCTCCCTGGTCGTTGGCTGCCTACCAGTTATTACCTATGCATTTACACATGTACTCATATCCTATATACGAAAATGTGTGTAGTATCTGCAAATATATGTACATGCATATACACAAGAAAGTGGCTGAAGGTCAAGAGAAAGATGCAAGAGGTGAAAAAGAAGGCAAATGAGAGTTGGGGTGAGAGAGTATCAGTAAATTTTAGCAAGAATAAAATTGTTTTGGAAGGAGGCAAATAAAGTGCATAAGACAAGAGAACAAATGGGAACCTCAGTGAAAGGGGCAAATTGGGAGGTAATAACAAGTAGTGATGAAGTGAGATGGAGATGGAGTGAGTATTTTGAAGGTTTGTTGAATGTGTTAGATGATAGAGTGGCAGATATAGGGTGTTTTGGTCGAGGTGGTGTGCAAAACAGAGTGTTTGGTAAACAGAGAAGAGATAGTGAAAGCTTTGTGGAAGATGAAAGCCAGCAACTTTGGGTGGTACTGCAGTGGAATTTATTAAAAAAGGGGTGACTGTGTTGTTGATTGGGGAAGAGCAGTGTGGTTTCAGAAGTGGTAGAGGATGTGCGGATCAGGTGTTTGTTTTGAAGAGTATATGTGAGAAATACTTAGAAAAACAAATGGATTTGTATGTAGCATTTATGGATCTGAAGGCATATGGTTGGGTTGATAGAGATGCTTTATGGAAGGTATTAAGGGTATATGGTGTGAGAGGTAAGTTGCTAGAAGCAGTGAAAAGTTTTTATCGAGGCTATAAGGCATGTGTGCGAGTAAGAAGAGAGGAAAGTTATTGGTTCTCAGTGAATGTCGGTTTGTGGCAGGGGTGCATGGTCTCAATGATTGTTTGATTTGTCTATGGATGGGGTGGTTAGGGAGGTAAATGCAAGAGTGTTGGAGAGAGGGGCAAGTATGCTGTCTGTTGTGGATGAGAGGGCTTGGGAATTGAGTCAGTTTTTGTTCACTGATGGTACAGCACTGGTGGCTGATTCAGGTGAGAAACAGCAGAAGTTGGTAACTAAGTTTGGTGAAGTGTGTGAAAGAAGAAAGCTGAGAATGAATGTGAATAAGAGCAAGGTTGTTAGGTTCAGTAGGGTTGAGGGACAAGTCAATTGGGAGTTACATTTGAATGGAGAAAGGCTGTAGGAAGTGAAGTGTTTTAGATATCAGGGAGTGGATTTGGCAGTGGATGGAACCATGGAAGGAGAAGTGAGTCGCAGGGTAGGGGAGGGGGCGAAGGTTCTGGGAGCGTTGAAGAATATGTGGAAGGCGAGAACGTTATCTCTGAGAGCAAAAATGGGTATGTTTGAAGGAATAGTGGTTCCAACAATGCGAGACATGGGCTATAGATAAAGTTGTGCAGAGGAGGGTGGATGTGTTGGAAATGAAATGTTTGGAGGTGGAAGGATGAAGTGAAAAAGATTTTGAGCAATCAGGGCCTTAGCATACAGGAGGGTGAAAGGCGTGCAAAGAATGAAGTGAATTGGAACAATTTGGTATACCGGGGTCAATGTGCTGTCAGTGTATTGAACCAGGGCGTGTGAAGCTTCTGGGGGTAAACCATGGAGAGTTTTGTGGGGCCTGGATGTGGAAAGGGAGCTGTGGTTTCGCTGCATTACACATGACAGCTAGAGACTGAGTGTGAACAAATGTGGCCTTTTTTGTCTGTTCCTGGCACTGCCTCAATGGAGACTGGGGATGCTATTTCATGTGTGGTGGAGTGGTGATGAGAATGGATGAAGGCAGCCAGCATAAATATGTACATGTGTATATATTCCTATGAGTTCATGGGGAAAGTGAAACATGAAAGTTCCCAAGTGCACTTTCGTGTAATAATCACATCATCAGGGGAGACACAAGAGAGAAATATAAGTCAGTTGATATACATCGAAGAGACGAAGCTAGGACGCCATTTGGTAAACATGTGATTGTCCAAAACATACAACGAGCATTCATAAACTTATCATTTTACAAATTTTCTCAACAATAAAGTTACCTGATTTGTATAGACCATCACTAATATTAAGATTATATTTCTTTGTGTATTTAATAATAGAAGATTCAGTGATATTTCTCTTGGTTATAGAGTTAGAGTTAATAACTGAGATGGCTTACTCCAGTCAATACAATGATCATAGTTTATAAAGTGATTAAACAAGGCATTTGATTCTTGTCCCAGTCTTATACTATATTTATGTTGCTTAAGTCTAACAGAAAGATCCTTACCAGTCTGACCAACATAAAATTTATCAATTTCCACAAGGCACTTTATAGATGCATCAAAGAGAATTTTCTGGTGAATTCCTGATTAAGATATTCTTTATAGTATTATTGTTGCTAAAGGCAACATTTACATTAAAGGATTTAAGCAACATGGGAAGTAAAGTGAAATTATTATTAAAATGGAGAACTAAAAGATTCTTGGTGTCAATGGGAGGTTTGGGCTCAACTCTATAAAATGATTTCTTTGCTAACTTAAGATATTTATCAATGAAAGATCTAGGGTACGTTAACTTAGATCCAATAGAATATATCTTCTCAAACTCATGATCAATAAACTCTGGACTGCAAATATGTAATGCCCTAAGGAACATAGATTGAAATGATGATAATTTAACTGTCATGTTGAGATGAGTAATAATGGATATATAAAGTTTACTTAGTACAGGTGAATAAAAGACTGTGTATTTCAATTCAATGGAGATTATTATGCTCAAAAATTTGGTATGGCAATGGGTAACCCACTTTCACCTGTACTGAGTAATCTTTATATGGAATTTTTTGAAACAAAATTATTTATTTATTAATTTATTTTGCTTTGTCATTGTCTCCCACGTTAGCGAGGTAGTGCAAGGAAACAGACGAAAGAATGGCCCAACCCACCCTCATACGCTTGTATATACATACACGTCCACACACGCAAATGTACATGCCTATACATCTCAACGTATACATATATATACACACACAGACATATACATATATACACATGTACATAATTCATACTGTCTGCCTTTATTCATTCCCATCGCCACACTGCCACACATGAAAGTAACAGCCCCCTTCCCCCTCATGTGCGCAAGGTAGAACCAGGAAAAGACAACAAAGGCCCCATTCGTTCACACTCAGTCTCTAGCTGTCATGTAATAATGCACTGAAACCATAGCTCCCTTTCCACATCCAGGCCCCACAGAACTTTCCATGGTTTACCCCAGATGCTTCACATGCCTTGGTTCAGTCCATTGACAGCACGTCGACCCCGATATACAACATCGTTCCAAATTCACTGTATTCCTTGCATGCCTTTCACCCTCATGCATGTTCAGGCCCCGATCACTCAAAATCTTTTTCACTCCATCTTTCCACCTCCAATTTGGTCTCCCACTTCTCCTCGTTCCCTCCACCTCTGACACATATATCCTCTTGGTCAATCTTTCCTCACTCATTCTCTCCATGTGACCAAACCATTTCAAAACACCCTCATCTGCTCACTCAACCACACTCTTCTTATAACCACACATCTCTCTTACCCTATTATTACTTACTCAGTCAGACCACCTCACACCACATATTGTCCTGAAACATATCATTTCCAGCACATCCACCCTCCTCTCCACAACTCTATCTATAGCCCATGCCTCTCAACTATATAACATTGTTGGAACCACTATTCCTTCAAACATACCCATTTTTGCTTTCCGAGATAATGTTCTTGACTTCCACAGATTTTTCAATGCTCCCAGAACTTTTCCCCCTTCCCCACCCTATGATTCACTTCCGCTTCCATGGTTCTATCTGCTGCTAAATCCACTCCCAGATATCTAAAACACTTCACTTCCTCCAGTTTTTCTCCATTCAAATTTACCTCCCAATTGGCTTGTCTCTCAACCCTACTGTACTATTAGCTAATAACCTTGCTCTTATTCACATTTACTCTTAACTTTCTTCTTTCACACACTTTACCAAACTCAATCACCAGCTTCTGCAGTTTCTCACACGAATCAGCCACCAGCGTTGTATCATCAGCGAACAACAACTGACTCACATCCCAAGCTCTCTCATCCACAACAGAGTGCATACTTGCCCCTCTTTCCAAAACTCTTGCATTCACCTCCCTAACAACCCCATCCATAAACAAGTTAAACAACCATGGAGACATCACACACCCTTGCCGCAAACCTACATTTACTGAAAACTTTTCACTGCTTCTAACAACTTGCCTCCCACACCATATATTCTTATTACCTTCCACAGAGCATCTCTATCAACTCTTATCATATGCCTTCTCCAGATCCATTTGCTTTTCTAAGTATTTCTTACATACATTCTTCAAAGCAAACACCTGATCCACACATCCTCTACCACCTCTGAAACCACACTGCTCTTCCCCAATCTGATGCTCTGCACATGCCTTCACCCTCTCAATCAGCACCCTCGCATATAATTTCCCAGGAATACTCAACAAATTTATACCTCTGTAATTTGAGCACTCACTTTTATCCCCTTTGCCTTTGTACAGTGGCACTATGCAAGCATTCTGCCAATCCTCAGGCACCTCACCATGAGTCATACATACATTAAATAACCTTACCAACCGGTCAACAATACAGTTAAACCCTTTTTTTAATAAATTCCACTGCAATACCATCCAAACCCGCCACCTTGCTGGCTTTCATCTTCCTCAAAGCTTTTACTACCTCTTCTCTGTTTACCAAATCATTCTCCCTAACCCTCTCACTTCGCACACCATCTTGACCAAAACACCCTATATCTGCCACTCTATCATCAAACACATTCAACAAACCTTCAAAATACTCACTCCATCTCCTCACATCACCACTACTTGTTATCACCTCCCCATTAGCCCCCTTCACTGGAGTTCCCATTTGTTCCCTTGTCTTACGCACTTTATTTACCTCCTTCCAAAACATCTTTTTATTCTCTCTAAAATTTAATAATACTCTCTCACCCCAACTCTCATTTGCCCTCTTTTTCACCTCTTGCACCTTTCTCTTGACCTCCTGCCTGTTTCTTTTATACGCATCCCAGTCATTTCCATTATTTCCCTGCAAAAAATCGTCCAAATGCCTCTCTCTTCTCTTTCACTAATAATCTTACTTCTTCATCCCACCACTCACTACCCTTTCTAATCTGCCCACCTCCCATGCTTCTCATGACACAAGCATCTTTTGCGCAAGCCATCATTGCTTCCCTAAATACATCTCATTCCCACCCCACTCCCCTTATGTCCTTTGTTCTCACCTTTTTCCTTTCTGTACTCAGTCTCTCCTGGTACTTCCTGACAAAGGTCTCCCTCCGAAGCTCACTTACTCTCACCACTCTCTTCACCCCAACATTCTCTCTTCTTTTCTGAAAACCTCTACAAATCTTCACCTTTGCCTCCACAAGATAATGATCAGACATCTCCCCAGTTGCACTTCTCAGCACATTAACATCCAAAAGTCTCTGTTTTGTGCGCCTATCAATTAACACGTAATCCAATAACGCTCTCTGGCCATCTCTCCTACTTACATACATATACTTATGTATATCTCTCTTGTTAAACCAGGTATTCCCAATCACCAGTCCTATTTCAGCACACAAATCTACAAGCTCTTCACCATTTCCATTAACAACACTGAACACCCCATGTACACCAATTTTTCCCTCAACTGCCACATTACTCACCTATGCATTCAAATAACCCATCAGTTTAACCTGGTCTTGTGCATCAAAATTTCTAACACACTCACTCATCTGCTCCCAAAACACTTGCCTCTCATGATCTTTCTTCTCATGCCCAGCTGCATATGCACCAATAATCACCCATCGCTCTCCATCAACTTTCAGTTTTACCCATATGAATGTAGAGTTTACTTTCTTACACTCTATCACATACTCCCACAACTCCTGTTTCAGGAGTAGTGCTACTCTTTCCCTTGCTCTTGTCCTATCACTAACCCCTGACTTTACTCCCAAGTCATTCCCAAACCACTCTTCCCCTTTACCCTTGAGCTTCGTTTCACTCAGAGCCAAAACATCCAGGTTCCTTTCCTCAAACATACTACCTATCTCTCCTATTTTCACATCTTGGTTACATCCACACACATTTAGACACCCCAATCTGAGCCTTCGAGGAGGATGAGCACTCACCGCATGACTCTGTCTATTGTTTCCCCTTTTAGAAAGTTAAAATACAAGGAGGGTAGTTTCCAGCCCCCTTGCTCCTGTCCCCTTTAGTCACCTTTTACAACATGTGAGGAATGCGTGGGAAGTATTCTTTCTCCCCTATCCCCAGGGTTAGGGGAGAAAATTACTAAAGGATATCTTACCTTCTAATGCAATTTGGTTTTGGTATGTAGATGATGTTCATTGTGTTTGGCCAACAAATGAAGATTTACAAATATTTCTCCCCTTACTTAACAATTTAGTACCTTCCATCAAATTTACTGTAGAAAATGAAAATAATGGTATGTTACCATTTTTAGATTGCATGATCCATAGGCAAGGAAACATGTTTAAGTTTAGTATATACAGAAAACCCCCGAATGTATTCTCATATATCCATTATTACTCATCTCAACATAGAGTTAAATTATCATCATTTCAATTTATGTTCCTTAGGGCATTACATATTTGCAGTCCAGAGTTTATTGATCATGAGTTTGAGAAGATATATTCTATAGGATCTAAGTTAACGTACCCTAGATCTTTCATTGATAAATCCCTTAAGTTAGCAAAGAAATCATTTTATAGGGTTGAGCCCAAACCTCCCATTGATGCCAAGAATCTTTTAGTTCTCCCTTTTGATAATAATTTCACTTTATTTCCCATGTTGCTTAAATCCTTTAATGTAAATGTTGCCTTTAGCAACAATAATACAATAAAGAATATCTTAATCAGGAATTCACCAGAAAATTCTCTTAGATGCATCTACAAAGTGCCTTGTGGAAATTGTGATAAATTTTATGTTGGTCAGACTGGTAAGGTTCTTTCTGTTAGACTTAAGCAACGTAAATTTAGTATAAGACTGGGACAAGAATCAAATGCCTTGTTTAATCACATTAAAAACTATGATCATTGTATTGACTGGAGTAATGCCATCTCAGTTATTAACTCTAACTCTATAACCAAGAGAAATATCATTGAATCTTCTATTATTAGATACACAAAGAATTATGATCTTGATATTAGTGATGGTCTATACAAATTAAATAACTTTATTGTTGATAAAATTTGTAAAATGATAAGTTTTTGAATGCTCGTTGTATGTTTTGGACAATCACGTTTACCAAATGGCGTCCTAGCTTCGTCTCTTCACTGTATATCAACTGACGTATTTCTCTGTTGTGTCTCCCCTGATGATGTGATTGTTACACGAAAGTGCACTTCGGAACTTAATGTTTCATTTTCCCCGTGGACTCATAGGAATATCTTGATCATGCACAAATTGTGATCCTTTCCATGTATATATGTATTATAGATGTGTTATATATGCATTATACATGACAGCTAGAGACTAAGTGTGAACGAATGTGGCCTTTTTTTGTCTTTTCCTAGCACTACCTCACACACATGCGGGGGCAGGGGGTTGTTATTTCATGTGTGGTGGGGTGGCAACAGGAATGAATATGGGCAGACAGTATGAATTATGTACATGTGTATGTATGTATATGTCTGTGTGTGTATATATATGTATACGTTGAGATGTATAGGTATGTGTATGTACATGTGTGGACGTGTATGCATATACATGTGTATGTGGGTGGGTTGGGCCATTCTTTCGTCTGTTTCCTTGCACAACCTCGCTAAGGCGGGAGACAGCGACAAAGTATAATGAATATGAATAAATATAGTATATATGTATATGTCTGTGTATGTATATGTATGTATATGTTGAAATGTATAGGTATGTTTATGTGGGTGTGAGGGCATTTATGTATATACATGTGTATGTGGGTGGGTTGGGCCATTCTTTCATCTGTTTCCTTGCTACCTTGCTGACGCAGGAGACGGCAATTAAGGGTAATAAAAAGTAAAATAATATATTATTATTATTATTATTTTGCTTTGGAAATGGCCCAACCCACCCCCATACACATGTATATACATACATGTCCACACATGCAAATATACATACCCATAGATCTCAATGTACACATACACACACAGACACATACATATATACACATGCACACAATTCACACTGTCTGCCTTTATTCATTCTCATCGCCACCTCCCCCCTCATGTGTGCGAGGTAGCGCTAGGAAAAGACAACAAAGGCCCCATTCGTTCACACTCAGTCTCTAGCTGTCATGCAATAATGCCCGAAACCACAGCTCCCTTTCCACATCCAGGCCCCACAAAACTTTCCATGGTTTACCTCAGACGCTTCACATGCCCTGATTCAATCCATTGACAGCATGTCGACCCCGGTATACCACATCGATCCAATTCGCTCTATTCCTTGCCCACCTTTCACTCTCCTGCATGTTCAGGCCCCGATCACTCAAAATCTTTTTCACTCCATCTTTCCACCTCCAATTTGGTCTCCCACTTCTCCCCGTTCCCTCCACCTCTGACACATATATCCTCTTGGTCAATCTTTCCTCACTCATTCTCTCCATGTGCCCAAACCATTTCAAAACACCCTCTTCTGCTCTCTCAACCACGCTCTTTTTATTTCCACACATCTCTCTTACCCTTCCAATACTACTTACTCGATCAAACCACCTCACACCATATATTGTCCTCAAACATCTCATTTCCAGCACATCCACCCTCCTGCGCACAACTCTATCCATAGCCCACGCCTCGCAGCCATACAACATTGTTGGAACCACTATTCCTTCAAACAGCCATTTTTGCTTTCCGAGATAATGTTCTCGACTCCCACACATTCTTCAAGGCTCCCAGGATATATACACTCACATATTCTTTATATGATAATGCATATGATATCTGCTTCACTTGCTTATACCCTATGGAAAATGTGGAATCCCTCAGAAAATGCATGATAAGCATTATCTAGAGTTTTGGATACATGAAGTAGCAGATTAGGTGCTGAAATGTTTGTTTAGGATGCTTTCCTTACAATTTTTTGTACTTTGTAAATTGTTTACAAGATATTCGAGGATGAATATTAATGGATTTATAAACATGACAGCTATTACCTCGGGCGCTTACAGTGGCCATGAGTGAAGACATTGAATTCAGACGAGGCCTTCCCCGTGACTACCTAGACTGTATGGGAATTGTTAACATGGACAAAGATTCTTCGAGCCGAAAGGACTTCATAAAGAAGGTTTGTAGACCTTTTATGCCGTTACTTAGAATGCTTGATCCATTGCTTATGTATGGATGTGAAGCCTTGGTATTTTTGTTAACATTAGGAATGAGAACAGAGTTAGATGATAATTTAGTAAGAATTCAGAAAATATTGGAGTAAAATTATTTTAGAAATGTTTATGATAAATTGAGAATTTTTTTTTTTTTTGCTTTGTCGCTGTCTCCCGCGTTTGCGAGGTAGCGCAAGGAAACAGACGAAAGAAATGGCCCAACCCACCCCCATACACATGTATATACATACGTCCACACACGCAAATATACATACCTACACAGCTTTCCATGGTTTACCCCAGATGCCCCACGTGCCTTGATTCAATCCACTGACAGCACGTCAACCCCGGTATACCACATCGCTCCAATTCACTCTATTCCTTGCCCTCCTTTCACCCTCCTGCATGTTCAGGCCCCGATCACACAAAATCTTTTTCACTCCATCTTTCCACCTCCAATTTGGTCTCCCTCTTCTCCTCGTTCCCTCCACCTCCGACACATATATTCTCTTGGTCAATCTTTCCTCACTCATTCTCTCCATGTGCCCGAACCATTTCAAAACACCCTCTTCTGCTCTCTCAACCACGCTCTTTTTATTTCCACACATCTCTCTTACCCTTACATTACTTACTCGATCAAACCACCTCACACCACACATTGTCCTCAAACATCTCATTTCCAGCACATCCATCCTCCTGCGCACAACTCTATCCATAGCCCACGCCTCGCAACCATACAACATTGTTGGAACCACTATTCCTTCAAACATACTCATTTTTGCTTTCCGAGATAATGTTCTCGACTTCCACACATTCTTCAAGGCTCCCAGCATTTTCGCCCCCTCCCCCACCCTATGATCCACTTCCGCTTCCATGGTTCCATCCGCTGCCAGATCCACTCCCAGATATCTAAAACACTTCACTTCCTCCAGTTTTTCTCCATTCAAACTCACCTCCCAATTGACTTGACCCTCAACCCTACTGTACCTAATAACCTTGCTCTTATTCACATTTACTCTTAACTTTCTTCTTTCACACACTTTACCAAACTCAGTCATCAGTGTTTTGGGAGCAGCTGAATGAGTGTGTTAGTGGTTTTGATGCACGAGACCGGGTTATAGTGATGGGTGATTTGAATGCAAAGATGAGTAATTTGGCAGTTGAGGGAATAATTGGTATACATGGGGTGTTCAGTGTTGTAAATGGAAATGGTGAAGAGCTTGTAGATTTATGTGCTGAAAAAGGACTGATGATTGGGAATACCTGGTTTAAAAAGCGAGATATACACAAGTATACTTATGTAAGTAGGAGAGATGGCCAGAGAGCTTTATTGGATTACGTGTTAATTGACAGGCGCGCGAAAGAGAGACTTTTGGATGTTAATGTGCTGAGAGGTGCAACTGGAGGGATGTCTGATCATTATCTTGTGGAGGCTAAGGTGAAGATTTGTATGGGTTTTCAGAAAAGAAGAGTGAATGTTGGGGTGAAGAGGGTGGTAAGAGTAAGTGAGCTTGGGAAGGAGACTTGTGTGAGGAAGTACCAGGAGAGACTGAGTACAGAATGGAAAAAGGTGAGAACAGTGGAAGTAAGGGGAGTGGGGGAGGAATGGGATGTATTTAGGGAATCAGTGATGGATTGCGCAAAAGATGCTTGTGGCATGAGAAGAGTGTGAGGTGGGTTGATTAGAAAGGGTAGTGAGTGGTGGGATGAAGAAGTAAGAGTATTAGTGAAAGAGAAGAGAGAGGCATTTGGACGATTTTTGCAGGGAAAAAATGAAATTGAGTTTGAGATGTATAAAAGAAAGAGACAGGAGGTCAAGAGAAAGGTGCAAGAGGTGAAAAAAAGGGCAAATGAGAGTTGGGGTGAGAGAGTATCATTAAATTTTAGGGAGAATAAAAAGATGTTCTGGAAGGAGGTAAATAAAGTGCGTAAGACAAGGGAGCAAATGGGAACTTCAGTGAAGGGCGCAAATGGGGAGGTGATAACAAGTAGTGGTGATGTGAGAAGGAGATGGAGTGAGTATTTTGAAGGTTTGTTGAATGTGTTTGATGATAGAGTGGCAGATATAGGGTGTTTTGGTCGAGGTGGTGTGCAAAGTGAGAGGGTTAAGGAAAATGATTTGGTAAACAGAGAAGAGGTAGTAAAAGCTTTGCGGAAGATGAAAGCCGGTAAGGCAGCAGGTTTGGATGGTATTGCTGTGGAATTTATTAAAAAAGGGGGTGACTGTATTGTTGACTGGTTGGTAAGGTTATTTAATGTATGTATGACTCATGGTGAGGTGCCTGAGGATTGGCGGAATGCGTGCATAGTGCCATTGTACAAAGGCAAAGGGGATAAGAGTGAGTGCTCAAATTACAGAGGTATAAGTTTGTTGAGTATTCCTGGTAAATTATATGGGAGGATATTGATTGAGAGGGTGAAGGCATGTACAGAGCATCAGATTGGGGAAGAGCAGTGTGGTTTCAGAAGTGGTAGAGGATGTGTGGATCAGGTGTTTGCTTTGAAGAATGTATGTGAGAAATACTTAGAAAAGGAAATGGATTTGTATGTAGCATTTATGGATCTGGAGAAGGCATATGATAGAGTTGATAGAGATGCTCTGTGGAAGGTATTAAGAATATATGGTGTGGGAGGCAAATTGTTAGAAGCAGTGAAAAGTTTTTATCGAGGATGTAAGGCATGTGTACGTGTAGGAAGAGAGGAAAGTGATTGGTTCTCAGTGAATGTAGGTTTGCAGCAGGGGTGTGTGATGTCTCCATGGTTGTTTAATTTGTTTATGGATGGGGTTGTTAGGGAGGTGAATGCAAGAGTTTTGGAAAGAGGGGCAAGTATGAAGTCTGTTGGGGATGAGAGAGCTTGGGAAGTGAGTCAGTTGTTGTTCGCTGATGATGCAGCACTGGTGGTTGATTCATGTGAGAAACTGCAGAAAAATTGAGAGTAAAGAGAATTTTTTCTGTGGTATGAAGAAGTCACCTTTGGTGAACACCCTTTCTGATGGCAGAGCAATTTGGAATATGTCAGATGACATGGTGAAAAACTGTGAACACTGAAGTTGAGGATGTGATGGTAAAATCATGACTAAGAAAGAGACAGACCTTTGATCAGGAAACATGTGGATGAGAAGAAGTATTTCAAGTAAAAGTGTGAAGGGAATGATTCATTATCATGTCCACTGGGGACATATTGTGGAAGGGTGAAGTAATTTCCTCCAAATGTCTTGATATCATGGGTTAATAAGGTTTTATAATAAATATATGCTATTTCCTGCTTTAGCAAGATAATGGTTTACTAAATATATTCAACAGACTTATACCATTGTAATTTGCCTTTATATTATATACATGCATTACACCAGTCTACAGGCACCTCGCATTGGTTCATACAAACACTTAATATCTTGACTAACCAATCTGTAATTTTGACATCCTTTTTCTTAAGAAACTCAATTGCAATCGCATGCACTTCTGGAATTTTGCCATATTTGATCTTATGTAAGGCTTTCTGTACCTCTTTTAACCAAAACCATTAGGAAAGACTCTCACTCTGCGTACTACCTTGTCCAGAACATGACACTTTGCTGCCCTGTCATCTAACTCTTGCATATGAATTACCTTCTCTAATACCCAATCTCTTGATTCAAAACTGCTACCACACTTACTTTGTTGTTCCAAGAGCACTTGGCTCTATTCCTCCTTTTCATAGCCCAATGCACAAGCAGTAATAATCACCCATCTCTTGCAACTTACTTTCAGTTTTACCCACATCAATGTGGAGCTCACTTACCTCTTGCCCTCCCACCAACCCCTGACTTTACCCTTAAGACCTTCCCAAACCTTTCTTTTCCTTTATCCTTGAGCTTTGTTTTACCCTGAGCTGGCCAGGTCCCTTTCTTCAAACATGCTACTTATCTCCTGTCTTCTCGTCTTAGTTACATCCACACACAATTAGACACACCTTCGAGGAAGGTGAGCACTCCTTGCTTGGCTTCTTCAGTTCCAGAACAAATGAGAACGTCAGTGAAGGGGCAAATGGGGAACTGTTTACAGGTAGGGATGAGGTTAGAAGATGGAGTGAGTTTTTTGAACAATTGTTGAATGTGTCTGATGATAGGTTGGCAGGTACAGGGAATTTTGGCATGGGGAAATATGTATGATGGTTTGGTAATGAGAGAAAAGGGGGTGAAAGCTTTGGGCAATATGAATTGTGGCAAGGCAACAGGAATGGATGATATTGCAGTTCAGTTTCATAAAAAGTTGGGTGACTGTGTTGTTGATTGATGAGAGGATCTTCATTGTATGTATGAATTGTGCCGAGGAGCCTGATGATTGGTGGAATGCATGTATAAAGCCATTATATAAACATAAGGGGGACAAAGGTGTGTGTTTTTGAACTACAGGGGTATAAGTTTGTTAGATATATCTGGGAAGTTGTATGAAGGAGTGGTGATTGAGAGGGTGAGGGCATGTACAAAGCATCAGATTGGGGAGGAACACCGTGGTTTCAGGAGTGGCCAAAGTTATATGGTTTAAGTGTTTACTTTGAAGAATATATGTGAGAAATACCTAGAGAAAAAGAAGGACTTATATGTGGCAGTTATGGATCTAGAGAAATCATATGATAGGGTTGATAGAAATGCCCTGTGGAAGGTCTCACTAATATATGATGTGGGAAGAAAGCTACAGGAAGCAGTGAGAAGTTTTTACCAAGAGTGTAATGCATGTGTATGAATAAGATGATACAGTAATTCCTAATTACTTTCTCAAAGCAGGTGGCATGGGTTTATCAGTGTTAGTATGATCCTGCAACATGGCCAGGGAAAGATCTGTGGTTGAGAAGCTAGCATGATACACCACTGCATTATGATAACTGATTAAATGAATTATTCAGTACCATAGAGTGACAAGTGATGATCAAGTCTAATTTTGAATATATTAAGGGTGTTGCTTTGAACATTTTCTCGAATCTTATTCCATGTATCAAAAATGTCATTGGTAAGATGAGAGCAAGTGATTCTTGGTAAAGGTAGGTAGGGGTGTGTGATGTCACTATGGTTGTTTAATTTGTTTTATGGAGTGGGTGGTGAGGAATGTAAATGCAAGGGTCTTAGGGAGAGGGGCACGTATGCAGTTTGTTTGAAGTATGGGTACCGGGGAAGGGAGTCAGTTGCTGATTGCTGATGACACAGCACTGGTGGCGAAGTTGAGTTTGAAACTGCAGAAACTGATGATAAGTGTGTGTGAAAGGAGGAAATTGAGAGTAAATGTGAATAAAAGCAAGGTTATTAAGTTTATCAGGGCAGACAAACAGGTTGGTTAGGATGTGAGTTTGAATGGAGAAAAGTTGAAAGTGAAATATGATAGATTCCTGAGAATGGGCATGGCAGCAAATGTAACCATGGAAGCAGAAGTGAGTCTTAGGGTGGGTGAAGGGGGCAAAAATTTTAGGTGCATTGAGAAATATGTACAAAGAGAGGTTGTTTCCTGAAGTGCAGAAATGGATTTATTTGAAGGTGAAGTAGTCCCAATGATGTATGGATGTGAGGCATGGGCTATAGATATGTATATGTGGAGGAGGGTGGATGAGTTGGAAACGAAATGTATGAGGACAAGATGTGATGTAAGGTGATTTGATTAAGTCATGAGAAAGTAAGGGAGATTTGTAGTAATAAGACAGAACTGAAGTGCACTGAAATGGTTTGGACATATGGAAAGAATGAGTGAGGAGGGGTTGACAGAGAGCATATATGTGTTAGAAATGGGGAGGACAAGGAGAAGGGGGAGACCAATTTGTAGCTGGAAGGATGAAGTGAAAAAGATTTTGAGTGACTGGGGCCTGAACGTGCAGCATGGTGAAACATGCATGGGAAAGTGAATTGGAGTGATGTGGTGTACAGGGAGTGATAATTTGTCAATGGATTGAACCACAGCATTTGAAGCAGCCAGGGAAAGCCATGGAAGGATTCTTTGAGGCTTGGTTGTGGTAAGTGGTTGTGGTTTCAGTGCATTGCACATGATTGCTAGAGAATGGATGAGTGAATGCAGCTTTTCTTCATGTGTTCCTTGTACTCCCTTGCTAACACAGGAAATGGTGGACAGATGTGAAAGAGAGGAGAATAAAATTAGGTGGTACTTACTAGGAAGGAGTGCTAATGATTAGATGTTTTTGAGAAAGTGGAAAGAGGAAAGCTATTGGAAGTCGTGAGCTCTTACCAAGAGTGTAAGGGGTGTTTATCAGTACAAAGAGAGGAGAGTGAGGGGTTCTAGTTGAAGGTTGGTCTGTGGCAGGGAGAGTGTGATGTCACCATGGCTGTATAATTTCTTTATGGATGGAATGGTTAGGGAGGTAAATGCAAGGGTCTTGGAGAAAGGAATGAGTATGCAGTCTTGGGTTGGGCAGCTTGGGGAGTGAGTTAGTTGTTGCTTGCTGATGACAGTGCTGGTGGCAGATTCGCATGAGAAACTGTAAGCTTGGTGTCTGAGTTTGGGAGAGCATGTGAATGGAGAAAGTTGAGGGTAAACATGAATAGAATAAAGGTTGTTCCATTTTGCAAGGCAGAGGGACAGATTAGTTGGGAGTGTTAGCTTTAAATGAGAAAATATGGAGGAAGTGAAGTGTTTTAGATACCTGTGAATGGACATGGTAGCAAGTATAACCATGAAAATGGAAGTGGATCAAGGTGGGTGAGGGGGTGAAGGATTTTGGGGCATTGAGGAGTATGTGAAATAAGAGGTCATTATCTGGGAGGGTGAAACTGAGTATGTTTTAAGATTGCAGAGGGTGGATGTGTTGGAAATAAGAGTTTGAGGACAGTGCGATGTGAGTTGGCTTGATTAAGAAAAAGGTAGGAGAGAGGTGTGATAATAAGAACAGTCTAGTTGAGAGAGCTGAGGAGTTTGTGTTGAAATGGTTTGGACATTTGGAGAGAATGAGTAAAGAGAGGTTGACTATGAGGGTATGTGTCAGAAGTGGAAGAGCATTGGATCCCACATGGGATCTCATGGTCCGAGATGGAAAGCTTTTGTCACCTTGTTGTACATGACTGCCATGTGGCAGGCCTTAGTTCAAACCCTTGAGCACCTAGAGGTATAAAGTTATCATCTGTTCCATTTATTTCAATACATGGTTAGACTTATCAACTGTACCGTGGTGCTTAGGGATTGATTTGATGATGCACCTTCACCTGGAGCCATTCAGCTACCTATTCACTCACATACTTTATTCTCTGGAAACAAACTTGTATCTACTTCTAAAACCCTTTCACCCACAGATCCGCATTCTCTGCTTGTAGAAGGCAGCCAAAGGGGATGGGAGCAGGGGACTGGAAACCCTCCCCTTCATGTATTTTAATTTTGAAGAGGAAACAAGAGTCAAACAGGGAGTGCTGATCCTCTTCGAAGTCTCAGGCAGGGGTGTCTTAATGTGTGTCTATGTAACCAAGATGAGAAGAGAGGAGAGATAGGTAGTATGTTTGAGGAAAGAAACCTGTATGTTCTGGCTTAGAGTGAAAGGAAACTCAAGGGTAAAGGGGAAGAGTGGTTTGGGAATGTCTTGGGAGTAAAGTCAGGGGTTGGTGTCAAGAGTTAAGGAAGGAGTAGCACTACTCCTGAAACAGGAGTAGTGGGAGTATGTGATAGATTGTAAGACAGTAAATTCTAGATTGATGTTGACAAAAAAGAAAGTGGATGGTGATAGATGGATGATTGTGGACGCTTATAAACTTGGTCATGAGAAGAAAGATCATGAGAGACAGGTGTTTTGGGAGCAGTTGAGCGAGTGTGTCAGCATTTTTGTTGCACAAGACTGGGTATTAGTGATGGGTGATTTGAATGAGAAGGTAAGTAATGTGGCATTTGAGAGTATAATTGGTGCATATGGGGTATTAATTGTTATGAATGGCAATGATGAAGAGCTTATAGAGTTGTGCTGAAAAATGACTGGCGATTGGGAAAACCTGGTTTTAAAAGAGAAGTATACACAAGTAGATGTATGTGAGTAGGAGAGATGGTCATTGGGCATTATTAGATTACATATGAATTAATAGGTTTGTAAAAGAGAGACTTTTGGATTTATATATGCTGAGAGGGGCGGTTAGTAGGATGTCTGATCACTGTCTTGTGGAGGCGAGGGTGAATATTTGTAGAGGTTTTTTAAAAAGAAGAAACGATGTTGAGAGGAAGAGATTGATGAGAGTAAGTGAGCTGGAAAGAAGACTTGTGTGAAAAATACCAGGAGAGATTGAATGTAGAATGCCATAAGGTGAGAGTAAATGAAGTGAGGAGAATGGATGAGGAATGGGAAGTATTTAGAGAAGCAGTGATGGCATGTGCAAGAGATGCATGTGGCATGGAAAAGTTGGGAGGTAGGCAGATTAAAAAAGTGTAGTGAATGGTAGTATGAGGAAGGAAAGTTCTTAGTAAAAGTGAAAAGAGAGGCATTTGGGAAGTACTTACAGAGAAAGGGTGCAAATGATTGGGAGATGTGTAAGAGAAAGCAGCAAGAGGTCAAGAGGAAGTACAGGGATTGAAAAAGAGGGCAAATGAAAGTTGGGGTAAGAGAGTATAATTAAACTTTAGGGAAAATAAAGACATTCTGGAAGGAGGTAAATAATGTGTCAAAGACAAGATAACAAATGGAACATTAGTGAAGGGAGCAAATGGGGAAGTGATAACAAGTAGTTATGGTGTATTTTGAAGGACTGTTAAATGTGTTTGATGATAGAGTGGCAGATGTAGGGTGTTTAGGTCAGTACAGTATATGAAGTGAGTTGTTTGATGATAGAGTGGCAGATGTAGGGTGTTTAGGTCAGTAAGGTATGTGAAGTGAGTGAGTGAGTCAGTGAGAGTGGTTTGGTGGAAAGAGAAGAGGTGGTGAAAACCATTCGGAAGATGAAACCTGGCAAAGTGGCAGGAATGAATGGTATTGCAGTTGAATTTATTGTGAAAGTGGGTGACTGTCTTGATTGGTTGGTATGGTTATTCATTGTATGTATGGATCATGGTGAAGTGCCTGAGGATTGGCATGATACATATTGAGTGCCATTCTATAAAAGCAAAGGAGATGAAAGTGAATGTTCACACTACAGAAGCATAAATTTCTTGAGTATACATGGAAAATTATATGGGAGGATATTAATTGCAAGGGTGAAGGCATGTACAGAGCATCAGATGAGGAGAAGCACTGTGGTTTCAGAAGTGGTAGAGGATGTATGGATCAAGTGTTTGCTTTGAATAATGTGTGTGAGAAATACTTAGAAAAACAGATGAATTTGTATGAGGCACTTATGGATTTGGAGAAGGCATATGATAGAGTTGATAAGAGATGCTTTGTGGAAGGTTTTAAGAGTATATGGTGTGGGAGGTAAGTTGCTAGAAGCTGTGAAAAGTTTTTACTAAGGATGTAAGGCATATGTACAAGTAGGAAGAGAGGAGAGTGATTGGTTCCTGGTGAAGGTCAGTCTGTGGCAGGGATATGTGATGTCATCATGGTTGTTTAAATTGTTTATGGTTGGGTTGCTGAGGGAGGTAAATGCAAGAGTTTTGGAGAGAAGGGTGAGTATGCAGTCTCTTGGGGATGAGAGAGCCTGGGAAGTGAATCAGTTGTTTGTTGATGTTACAACATTGGTAGCTGATTCAAGTGAGAAACTTTAGAAGTTGGTGACTGCATTTGAAAGAGTGTTTGAAAGGAGAAAATTAGGAGTGAATATGAATAAAAGCAAGGTTATTAGGTTCAGCAGGGATGAGGGATAAGTTAGTTGGAATGTGAGTTTGAATGGAGAAAAACTGGAGGAAGTGAAGTGTTTTAGATGTCGGGAGCAGATTTAGCAGCAAATGGGGCCATGAAAGTGGAAGTGTCATAAGGTGGGGAGAGGGCAAAGATTCTGGGAGCAGTGAAAAATGTGTGGAAAGAGAGCACATTATCTCGGAGATCAAAAATGGGTATGTTTGAAGGAATAGTAGTTCCAACAATATTATATGGTTGCAAGGCTTGGACTGTAAATAGGGTTGTGCAGGAGGGTGGATATAAGGGAAATGAGATGTTTGAGGACAGTATGTGGTGTGAGGTGGTTTGCTCATGTAAGTAATGAAAGGGTAAGAGAAATGTATGGTAATACATCTCTTCGTTGTATATCAGCTAACTTAGAAAAGCAGATGGATTTATATGTAGCATTTATGGATGTGGAGAAGGCATCTGATAGAGTTGATAGAGATGCTCCATGGAAGGTATTAAGAGTATATGGTGTGGGAGGTAAGTTGCTAGAAGGTGTGAAAAGCTTTTACCAAGGATGTAAGGCATGTGTGTGAGTGGGGAGAGAGGAAAGTGTTTGGTTCCCAGTGAATGTCCCCATGGTTGTTTAACTTGTTTATGGATGGGGTTCTTAGGGAGGTGAATGCAAGAGTATTGGAGAGAGGGGCAAATATGCAGTCTGTTGGGGATGAGAGGGCTTGGGTAGTGAGTCAGTTGTTGTTCACTAATGACACAGCGCTTATTGCTGATTCAGGTGAGAAACTGCAGAAGCTAGTGACTGAGTTTGGTAAAGTGTGTGAAAAAAGAAAGCTGAGAGTAACTGTGAATAAGAGCAAGGTTATGGTTATGAGATACAGTAGGGTTGAGGGACAAGTAAATTGGGAGGTAAGTTTGAATGGAGAAAAACTGGAGGAAATAAAGTGTTTTAGATATCTGGGAGTGGATTTGGCAGTGGATGGAACCATGGAAGTGGAAGTGAGTCACAGGGTGGTGGAGGGGTGAAGGTTCTGGAAGCGTTGAAGAATGTGTGGAAGGCGAGAACGTTATCCTGGAAAGCAAAAATGGGTATGTTTGAAGGAATAGTGGTTCCAACAATGTTATATGGTTGTGAGGCATGGGCGATAGATAGGGTTGTGCGGAGGAGGGTGGATGTGTTAGAAATGAGATGTTTAAGGACGATATGTGATGTGAGGTGGTTTGATTGAGTAAGTAATGAAAGGGTAAGAGAGATGTGTGGTAATAAAAAGAGTGTGGTTGAGAGAGCAGAAGAGGGTGTATTGAAATGGTTTGGTTACACAGAAAGAATGCGTGAGGAAAGATTGATAAAGAGGATGTATGTGTCAGAGGTGGAGGGAATGATGAGAAGTGAGGGACCAAATTGGAGGTGGAAGGATGGAGTGAAAAAGATTTTGAGCGATCGGGGCCTGAACATGCCGGTGGGAGAAAGGAGTGCAAGGAATAGAGTGAATTGGAATGATGTGGTATAACGGGGTCGACATGCCGTCAGTGGATTGAACCGGGGCATGTGAAGCATCTGGGGTAAACCATGGAAAGTTCTGTGGGGCCTGGATGTGGAAAGGGAGCTGTGGTTTCGGTGCATTACATATGACAGGTAGAGTCTGAATGTGGAAAAATGTGGCCTTAGTTGTCTTTTCCTAGCGCTACCTCGCATGCACGTGGGAGTAGGAGGGTGTCATTTCATGCATGGTGGGATGGTGGCGGGAATGGATAAAGGCAGCATATATGAATATGTGTGTATATATGTATATGCCTGTGTATGTATATGTATGTATACATTGATATGTATAGGTATATATATGTGCGTGTGTGGGCCGTATATGTATATAAATATGTATGTGGGTGGGTAGGGCCATTCTCTCGTCTGCCTCCTTGCGCTCCCTTGCTAATGTGGGAGACAGCAGCAAAGTGTAATAAATAAATATATATATTTTATTTTATTCTTATACTTTGTCGCTGTCTCCTGCGTTAGCGAGGTAGAGCAAGGAAAAAGACGAAAGAATGCCCAACCCACCCACATACACATGTATATACATACATGTCTACATATGCACATATACATTCCTATATATTTCAACGTATACATATATATACATATGCAGATATACACATGTACACAATTCATAATTGCTGCCTTTATTCATTCCTGTCGCCACCCTGCCATGCATGAAATGACACCCCCCCTCCCCCTACATGTGCATGAGGTAGCGCTAGGAAAAGACAACAAAAGCCACATTCATTCAAACTCGGTCTGTAGCTCTCACGTATAATGCACCGAAACCACAGCTCCATTTCCACATCCAGGCCCCACTTCCTCCAGTTTTTCCCCATTCAAACTTACCTCCCAACTGATTTGTCCCTAAGCCATACTGTACCTTGCTCTTATTCACATTTACTCTCAGCTTTCTTCTTTCACACACTTACCAAAGTCAATCATCAACTTCTGCAGTTTCTCACCCAAATCAGCCACCAGTGCTGTATCATCAGCGAACAACAACTGACTCACTTCCCAAGCCCTCTCATCCACAACAGACTGCATACTTGCCCCTCTTTCCAAAACTCTTGCATTCACTTCCCTAACAACCCCATCCATAAACAAATTAAACAACCATGGAGACATTACGCACCCCTGCCGCAAACTGACATTCACTGAGAACCAATCACTTTCCTCTCTTCCTACTCGTACACATACCTTACATCCTCGATAAAAACTTTTCACTGCTTCTAGCTACTTGCCTCCCACACCATATACTCAATACCTTCCACAGAGCATCTCTATCAACTCTATCATGTCTTCTCCAGGCCTATAAATGCTACTTACAGATCCATTTGTTTTTCTAAGTATTTCTCTCATACATTCTTCAAAGCAAACACCTAATCCACACATCCTCTACCACTTCTGAAGCCACACTGCTCTTCCCCAATCTGATGCTCTGTACATACATTGACCCTCTCGATAAATACCCTCCCGTATAGTTTCCCAGTAATACTCGAGACTTATACCTCTGTAATTTGAACACTCACTTTTATCCCCTTTGCCTTTGTACTGTGGCACCATGCATACATTCTTCCAGTTCTCAGGCACTTCACCATTAGCCATACATACATTGAATATCCTCACCAACCAGTCAACAACACAGTCACCCCCTCTTTTAACTTGCGGGAGGGTGAAAGGCATGCAAAGAATAGAGTGAATTGGAACATTGTGGTATACCGTGGTTGACGTGCTATCAATGGATTGAACCAGGGCATGTGAAGCATCTGGGGTAAACCATGGAGTGTTTTGTTAGGCTTGGATATGGAAAGGGAACTGTAGTTTTGGTGCATTACAGATGACAGCTAGAGATTGAGTGTGACCGAATGTGGCTTTTATTGTCTTTTCCTAGCACTACCTTGCACTTACGCGGGAGTAGGGGGGTGTCATTTCATGTTTGGTGGGGTGGTGATGGTAATGGATGAAGGCAGCATATATAAATATGTACATGTGTATATATGTCTGTGTATGTACATTTATTTATTGATTATACTTTGTTGCTGTCTCCCACGTTACTAAGGTAACGCAAGGAAGTAGACAAAAGAATGGCCCAACCCACCCACATACACATGTATATACATACACATCCACACATGCACATGTACATACATATACATCTCAACATATATTTATTTTTTTCTATCATTCATTTTGCTTTATCACTGTCTCCCGCATTAGCGAGGTAGCGCAAGGAAACAGACGAAAGAATGGCCCAACCCACCCACATTCACATGTATATACATACACGTCCACACACGCAAATATACATACCTATACATCTCAACGTATACATATATGTACACACCCAGACATATACATATATATACATGTACATAATTCATATTGTCTGCCTTTATTCATTTCCATCGCCACCTCACCACACATGAAGTAACAACCCCCTCCCCCCTCATGTGTGCGAGGTAGCGCTAGGAAAAGAGAACAAAGCCCACACTCGTTCACACTCAGTCTCTAGCTGTCATGTAATAATGCACCGAAACCACAGCTCCTTTTCCACATCCAGGCCCCACAGAACTTTCCATGGTTTACCCCAGACGCTTCACATGCCCTGGTTCAAGCTATTGACAGCACGTCGTCCCCGGTATACCACATCGTTCCAATTCACTCTATTCCTTGCATGCCTTTCACCCTCCTGCATATTCAGGCCTTGATCACTCAAAATCTTTTTCACTCCATCTTTCCACCTACAATTTCGTCTCCCACTTCTCGTTCCCTCCACCTCTGACACATATATCCTCTTGGTCAATCTTTCTTCACTCATTCTCTCCATGTGACCAAACCATTTCAAAGCACCCTCTTCTACTTTCTCAAGCACACTCTTTTTATTGCCACACATCTCTCTTACCCTATTATTACTTACTCGATCGAACCACTTCACATCACATATTGTCCTCAAACCACATTTCCAGCACATTCACCCTCCTGCGCACAACTCTATCCATAGCCCACGCCGCGCAACCATATAACATTGTTGGAACCACTATTCCTTCAAACATAGCCATTTTTGCTTTCCAAGATAATGTTCTCGACTTCCACACATTCTTCAATGCTCCCAGAATTTTCGCCCCCTCCCCCACCCTATGATTCACTTCCACTTCCATGGTTCCATCTCCTGCCAAATTCACTCCCAGATATCGAAAACACTTCACTTCCTCCAGTTTTTCTCCATTCAAACTTACCTCCCAATTGACTTGACCCTCAACCATACTGTACCTAATAACCTTGCTCTTATTCACATTTACTCTCAACTTTCTTCTTTCACACACTTTACCAAACTATATATATATATATATATATATATATATATATATATATATATATATATATATATTATTATTTTTTTTTTTTATTATACTTTGTCGCTGTCTCCCGCGTTTGCGAGGTAGCGCAAGGAAACAGACTAAAGAAATGGCCCAAACCCCCCCCCCCCCCCATACACATGTATATACATACGTCCACACACGCAAATATACATACCTACACAGCTTTCCATGGTTTACCCCAGACGCTTCACATGCCTTGCTTCAATCCACTGACAGCACGTCAACCCCGGTATACCACATCGCTCCAATTCACTCTATTCCTTGCCCTCCTTTCACCCTCCTGCATGTTCAGGCCCCGATCACACAAAATCTTTTTCACTCCATCTTTCCACCTCCAATTTGGTCTCCCTCTTCTCCTTGTTCCCTCCACCTCCGACACATATATCCTCTTGGTCAATCTTTCCTCACTCATCCTCTCCATGTGCCCAAACCACTTCAAAACACCCTCTTCTGCTCTCTCAACCACGCTCTTTTTATTTCCACACATCTCTCTTACCCTTACGTTACTCACTCGATCAAACCACCTCACACCACACATTGTCCTCAAACATCTCATTTCCAGCACATCCATCCTCCTGCGCACAACTCTATCCATAGCCCACGCCTCGCAACCATACAACATTGTTGGAACCACTATTCCTTCAAACACACCCATTTTTGTTTTCTGAGATAATGTTCTCGACTTCCACACATTCTTCAAGGCCCCCAGAATTTTCGCCCCCTCCCCCACCCTATGATCCACTTCCGCTTCCATGGTTCCATCTGCTGCCAGATCCACTCCCAGATATCTAAAACACTTCACTTGCTCCAGTTTTTCTCCATTCAAACTCACCTCCCAATTGACTTGACCCTCAACCCTACTGTACCTAATAACCTTGCTCTTATTCACATTTACTCTTAACTTTCTTCTTCCACACACTTTTCCAAACTCAGTCACCAGCTTCTGCAGTTTCTCACATGAATCAGCCACCAGCGCTGTATCATCAGCGAACAACAACTGACTCACTTCCTAAGCTCTCTCATCCCCAACAGACTTCATACTTGCCCCTCTTTCCAAAACTCTTGCATTTACCTCCCTAACAACCCCATCCATAAACAAATTAAACAACCATGGAGCCATCACACACCCCTGCCGCAAACCTACATTCACTGAGAACCAATCACTTTCCTCTCTTCCTACACGTACACATGCCTTACATCCTCGATAAAAACTTTTCACTGCTTCTAACAACTTTCCTCCCACACCATATATTCTTAATACCTTCCACAGAGCATCTCTATCAACTCTATCATATGCATTCTCCAGATCCATAAATGCTACATACAAATCCATTTGCTTTTCTATGTATTTCTCACATACATTCTTCAAAGCAAACACCTGATCCACACATCCTCTACCACTTCTGAAACCACACTGCTCTTCCCCAATCTGATGCTCTGTACATGCCTTCACCCTCTCAATCAGTACCCTCCCATATGATTTACCAGGAATACTCAACAAACTTATACCTCTGTAATTTGAGCACTCACTCTTATCCCCTTTGCCTTTGTACAATGGCACTATGCACGCATTCCGCCAATCCTCAGGCACCTCACCATGAGTCATACATACATTAAATAACCTTACCAACCAGTCAACAATACAGTCACCCCCTTTTTTAATAAATTCCACTGCAATACCATCCAAACCTGCTGCCTTGCCGGCTTTCATCTTCCGCAAAGCTTTCACTACCTCTTCTATGTTTACCAAATCATTTTCCCTAACCCTCTCACTTTGCACACCACCTCGACCAAAACACCCTATATCTGCCACTCTATCATCAAACAAATTCAACAAACCTTCAAAATACTCACTCCATCTCCTTCTCACATCACCACTACTTGTTATCACCTCCCCATTTGCGCCCTTCACTGAAGTTCCCATTTGCTCCCTTGTCTTACGCACTTTATTTACCTCCTTCCAGAACATCTTTTTATTCTCCCTAAAATTTAATGATACTCTCTCACCCCAACTCTCATTTGCCCTTTTTTTCACCTCTTGCACCTTTCTCTTGACCTCCTGTCTCTTTCTTTTATACATCTCCCACTCAATTGCATCTTTTCCCTGCAAAAATCGTCCAAATGCCTCTCTCTTCTCTTTCACTAATACTCTTACTTCTTCATCCCACCACTCACTACCCTTTCTAATCAACCCACCTCCCACTCTTCTCATGCCACAAGCATCTTTTGCACAATCCATCACTGATTCCCTAAATACATCCCATTCCTCCCCCACTCCCCTTACTTCCATTGTTCTCACCTTTTTCCATTCTGTACTCAGTCTCTCCTGGTACTTCCTCACACAGGTCTCCTTCTCAAGCTCACTTACTCTCACCACCCTCTTCACCCCAACATTCACTCTTCTTTTCTGAAAACCCATACAAATCTTCACCTTAGCCTCCACAAGATAATGATCAGACATCCCTCCAGTTGCACCTCTCAGCACATTAACATCCAAAAGTCTCTCTTTCGCACGCCTGTCAATTAACATGTAATCCAATAACGCTCTCTGGCCATCTCTCCTACTTACATAAGTATACTTATGTATATCTCGCTTTTTAAACCAGGTATTCCCAATCATCAGTCCTTTTTCAGCACATAAATCTACAAGCTCTTCACCATTTCCATTTACAACACTGAACACCCCATGTATACCAATTATTCCCTCAACTGCCACATTACTCACCTTTGCATTCAAATCACCCATCACTATGACCCGGTCTCGTGCATCAAAACCACTAACACACTCATTCAGCTGCTCCCAAAACACTTGCCTCTCTTGATCTTTCTTCTCATGCCCAGGTGCATATGCACCAATAATCACCCACCTCTCTCCATCAACTTTCAGTTTTACCCATATTAATCGAGAATTTACTTTCTTACACTCTATCACATACTCCCACAACTCCTGTTTCAGGAGTATTGCTACTCCTTCCCTTGCTCTTGTCCTCTCACTAACCCCTGACTTTACTCCCCAGACATTCCCAAACCACTCTTCCCCTTTACCCTTGAGCTTCGTTTCACTCAGAGCCAAAACATCCAGGTTCCTTTCCTCAAACATGCTACCTATCTCTCCTTTTTTCACATCTTGGTTACATCCACACACATTTAGGCACCCCACTCTGAGCCTTCGAGGAGGATGAGCACTCCCCGCGTGACTCCTTCTTCTGTTTCCCATTTTAGAAAGTTAATACAAGGAGGGGAGGATTTCTGGCCCCCCGCTCCCGTCCCCTCTAGTCGCTTTCTACGACACGCGAGGAATACGTGGGAAGTATTCTTTCACCCCTATCCCCAGGGATAATATACATATATATATATACATATACACATACACACACATACACATACATACGCACATATACACACACACACACATACATATATATACATATGAGAAATGTAAGAAACAATTTAGAAAACTGAAACTTCTAGCTTGAAATGAATGAAAAAAAAGAATGTCACATAATGGTTCAACCTCTGGCAATGGAAAAAAGGAAATGTATAATTTATTTACACAAACGTCAATAGCAGTTCTCATTAATTTAACCACTGTATCAATAAGCTTCAATGTCTAAGCTACATTTTTCTCCAATTTCACTATTTTCCTTCACATTTTCAATTGTGTCTGAAGGTTCTACTTCAAGAGTGATTGTTTTTCCAGTAAGGGTCTTCACATCTTGGTTACATCCACACACATGTATATATTTGTATGGGTTTTCAGAAAAGAAGAGTGAATGTTGGAGTGAAGAGGGTGGAGAGAGTAAGTGAGCTTGGGAAGGAGACTTGTGTGAGGAAGTACCAGGAGAGACTGAGTACAGAATGGAAAAAGGTGAGAACAATGGAAGTAAGGGGAGTGGGGGAGGAATGGGATGTATTTAGGGAATCAGTGATGGATTGCGCAAAAGATGCTTGTGGCATGAGAAGAGTGGGAGGTGGGTTAATTAGAAAGGGTAGTGAGTGGTGGGGTGAAGAAGTAAGAGTATTAGTGAAAGAGAAGAGAGAGGCATTTGGACGATTTTTGCAGGGAAAAAATGAAATTGAGTGGGAGATGTATAAAAGAAAGAGACAGGAGGTCAAGAGAAAGGTGCAAGAGGTGAAAAAAAGGGCAAATGAGAGTTGGGGTGAGAGAGTATCATTAAATTTTAGGGAGAATAAAAAGATGTTCTGGAAGGAGGTAAATAAAGTGCGTAAGACAAGGGAGCAAATGGGAACTTCAGTGAAGGGCGCAAATGGGGAGGTGATAACAAGTAGTGGTGATGTGAGAAGGAGGTGGAGTGAGTATTTTGAAGGTTTGTTGAATGTGTTTGATGATAGAGTGGCAGATATAGGGTGTTTTGGTCGAGGTGGTGTGCAAAGTGAGAGGGTTAGGGAAAATGATTTGGTAAACAGACAAGAGGTAGTAAAAGCTTTGCGGAAGATGAAAGCCGGCAAGGCAGCAGGTTTGGATGGTATTGCAGTGGAATTTATTAAAAAAGGGGGTGACTGTATTGTTGACTGGTTGGTAAGGTTATTTAATGCATGTATGACTCATGGTGAGGTGCCTGAGGATTGGCGGAATGCGTGCATAGTGCCATTGTACAAAGGCACAGGGGATAAGAGTGAGTGCTCAAATTACAGAGGTATAAGCTTGTTGAGTATTCCTGGTAAATTATATGGGAGGATATTGATTGAGAGGGTGAAGGCATGTACAGAGCATCAGATTGGGGAAGAGCAGTGTGGTTTCAGAAGTGGTAGAGGATGTGTGGATCAGGTGTTTGCTTTGAAGAATGTATGTGAGAAATACTTAGAAAAGCAAATGGATTTGTATGTAGCATTTATGGATCTGGAGAAGGCATATGATAGAGTTGATAGAGATGCTCTGTGGAAGGTATTAAGAATATATGGTGTGGGAGGCAAGTTGTTAGAAGCAGTGAAAAGTTTTTATCGAGGATGTAAGGCATGTGTACGTGTAGGAAGAGAGGAAAGTGATTGGTTCTCAGTGAATGTAGGTTTGCGGCAGGGGTGTGTCATGGCTCCATGGTTGTTTAATTTGTTTATGGATGGGGTTGTTAGGGAGGTGAATGCAAGAGTTTTGGAAAGAGGGGCAAGTATGAAGTCTGTTGGGGATGAGAGAGCTTGGGAAGTGAGTCAGTTGTTGTTCGCTGATGATACAGCGCTGGTGGCTGATTCATGTGAGAAACTGCAGAAGCTGGTGACTGAGTTTGGTAAAGTGTGTGAAAGAAGAAAGTTAAGAGTAAATGTGAATAAGAGAAAGGTTATTAGGTACAGTAGGGTTGAGGGTCAAGTCAGTTGGGAGGTGAGTTTGAGTGGAGAAAAACTGGAGGAAGTGAAGTGTTTTAGATATCTGGGAGTGGATCTGGCAGTGGATGGAACCATGGAAGCGGAAGTGGATCATAGGGTGGGGGAGGGGGCGAAAATTTCTGGGAGCCTTGAAGAATGTGTGGAAGTCGAGAACATTATCTCGGAAAGCAAAAATGGGTATGTTTGAAGGAATAGTGGTTCCAACAATGTTGTATGGTTGCGAGGCGTGGGCTATGGATAAAGTTGTGCGCAGGAGGATGGATGTGCTGGAAATGAGATGTTTGAGGACAATGTGTGGTGTGAGGTGGTTTGATCGAGTAAGTAATGTAAGGGTAAGAGAGATGTGTGGAAATAAAAAGAGCGTGGTTGAGAGAGCAGAAGAGGGTGTTTTGAAATGGTTCGGGCACATGGAGAGAATGAGTGAGGAAAGATTGACCAAGAGAATATATGTGTCGGAGGTGGAGGGAACGAGGAGAAGAGGGAGACCAAATTGGAGGTGGAAAGATGGAGTGAAAAAGATTTTGTGTGATCGGGGCCTGAACATGCAGGAGGGTGAAAGGAGGGCAAGGAATAGAGTGATTTGGAGCGATGTGGTATACCGGGGTTGACGTGCTGTCAGTGGATTGAATCAAGGCATGTGAAGCGACTGGGGTAAACCATGGAAAGCAGTGTAGGTATGTATATTTGCGTGTGTGGACGTATGTATATACATGTGTATGGGGGTGGGTTGGGCCATTTCTTTCGTCTGTTTCCTTGCGCTACCTCGCAGACGCGAGAGACAGCGACAAAGCAAAAAAAAAATATATATATATATATATATATATATATATATATTTAGGGGATTAAGAATACTTCCCACGTATTCCCTGTGTGTCGTAGAAGGCGACTAAAAGGGGAGGGAGCGGGGGGCTGGAAATCCACCCGTTTTTTTTTTTTTTTTTTTTTTTTTTCCAAAAGAAGGAACAGAGAATTGGGCCAGGTGAGGGTATTCCCTCAAAGGCCCAGTCCTCTGTTCTTAACGCTACCTCGCTAATGCGGGAAATGGTGAATAGTTTGAAAAAAAGAAAATATATATATATATATATATATATATATATATATATATATATATATATATATATATATATATATATATATTATATATATATAGAGACAGGAGGTCAAGAGAAAGGTGCAAAAGATGAAAAATAGGGCAAATGAGAGTTAGGGTGAGAGAGTATCATTAAATTTTAGGGAGAATAAAATGATGTTCTGGAAGGAGGTAAATAAAGTGCGTAAGACAAGGGAGCAAATGGGAACTTCAGTGAAGGGCGCACATGGGGAGGTGATAACAAGTAGTGGTGATGTGAGAAGGAGATGGAGTGAGTATTTTGAAGGTTTGTTGAATGTGTTTGATGATAGAGTGGCAGATATAGGGTGTTTTGGTCGAGGTGGTGTGCAAAGTGAGAGGGTTAGGGAAAATGATTTGGTAAACAGAGAAGAGGTAGTAAAAGCTTTGCAGAAGATGAAAGCCGGCAAGGCAGCAGGTTTGGATGTTATTGCAGTGGAATTTATTAAAAAAGGGGGTGACTGTATTATTGACTGGTTGGTAAGGTTATTTAATGTATGTATGACTCAGAAGTGGTAGAGGATGTGTGGATCAGGTGTTTGCTTTGAAGAATGTATGTGAGAAATACTTAGAAAAGCAAATGGATTTGTATGTAGCATTTATGGATCTGAGAAGGCATATGATAGAGTTGATAGAGATGCTCTGTGGAAGGTATTAAGAATATATGGTGTGGGAGGCAAGTTGTTAGAAGCAGTGAAAAGTTTTTATCGAGGATGTAAGGCATGTGTACGTGTAGGAAGAGAGGAAAGTGATTGGTTCTCAGTGAATGTAGGTTTGCGGGAGGGGTGTGTGATGTCTCCATGGTTGTTTAATTTGTTTATGGATGGGGTGGTTAGGGAGGTGAATGCAAGAGTTTTGGAAAGAGGGGCAAGTATGAAGTCTGTTGGGGATGAGAGAGCTTGGGAAGTGAGTCAGTTGTTGTTCGCTGATGATACAGCACTGGTGGCTGATTCATGTGAGAAACTGCAGAAGCTGGTGACTGAGTTTGGTAAAGTGTGTGAAAGAAGAAAGTTAAGAGTAAATGTGAATAAGAGCAAGGTTATTAGGTACAGTAGGGTTGAGGGTCAAGTCAATTGGCAGGTGAGTTTGAATGGAGAAAAACTGGAGGAAGTGAAGTGTTTTAGATATCTGGGAGTGGATCTGGCAGCGGATGGAACCATGGAAGCGGAAGTGGATCATAGGGTGGGGGAGGGGGCGAAAATTCTGGGAGCCTTGAAGAATGTGTGGAAGTCGAGAACATTATCTCGGAAAGCAAAAATGGGTATGTTTGAAGGAATAGTGGTTCCAACAATGTTGTATGGTTGCGAGGCGTGGGCTATGGATAGAGTTGTGCGCAGGAGGATAGATGTGCTGGAAATGAGATGTTTGAGGACAATGTGTGGTGTGAGGTGGTTTGATCGAGTAAGTAACGTAAGGGTAAGAGAGATGTGTGGAAGTTAAAAGAGCGTGGTTGAGAGAGCAGAAGAGGGTGTTTTGAAATGGTTTGGGCACATGGAGAGAATGAGTGAGGAAAGATTGACCAAGAGAATATATGTGTCGGAGGTGGAGGGAACGAGGAGAAGAGGGAGACCAAATTGGAGGTGGAAAGATGGAGTGAAAAAGATTTTGTGTGATCGGGGCCTGAACATGCAGGAGGGTGAAAGGAGGGCAAGGAATAGAGTGAATTGGAGCGATGTGGTATACCGGGGTTGACGTGCTGTCGGTGGATTGAATCAAGGCATGTGAAGCGTCTGGGGTAAACCATGGAAGGCTGTGTAGGTATGTGTATTTGCGTGTGAGGACGTATGTATATACATGTGTATGGGGGTAGGTTGGGCCATTTCTTTCGTCTGTTTCCTTGCGCAACCTCCAAACGCGGGAGACAGCGACAAAGCAAAAAAAAAAAAAAAAAATGACTCACGGTGAGGTGCCTTAGGATTGGCGGAATGCGTGCATAGTGCCATTGTACAAAGGCAAAGGGGATGAGAGTGAGTGCTCAAATTACAGAGATATAAGTTTGTTGAGTATTCCTGGTAAATTATATGGGAGGGTATTGATTGAGAGGGTGAAGGCATGTACAGAGCATCAGATTGGGGAAGAGCAGTGTGGTTTCAGAAGTGGTAGAGAATGTGTGGATCAGGTGTTTGCTTTGAAGAATGTATGTGAGAAATACTTAGAAAAGCAAATGGATTTGTATGTAGCATTTATGGATCTGGAGAAGGCATATGATAGAGTTGATAGAGATGTTCTGTGGAAGGTATTAAGAATATATGGTGTGGAAGGCAAGTTGTTAGAAGCAGTGAAAAGTTTTTATCGAGGATGTAAGGCATGTGTACGTGTAGGAAGAGAGGAAAGTGATTGGTTCTCAGTGAATGTAGGTTTGCGGCAGGGGTGTGTGATGTCTCATTGTTGTTTAATTTGTTTATGGATGGGGTTGTTAGGGAGGTGAATGCAAGAGTTTTGGAAAGAGGGGCAAGTATGAAGTCTGTTGTGGATGAGAGAGCTTGGGAAGTGAGTCAGTTGTTGTTCGCTGATGATACAGTGCTGGTGGCTGATTCATGTGAGAAACTGTAGAAGCTGGTGACTGAGTTTGGTAAAGTGTGTGAAAGAAGAAAGTTAAAAGTAAATGTGAATAAGAGCAAGGTTATTAGGTACAGTAGGGTTGAGGGTCAAATCAATTGGGAGGTGAGTTTGAATGGAGAAAAACTGGAGGAAGTGAAGTGTTTTACATATCTGGGAGTGGATCTGGCAGCGGATGTAACCATGGAAGCGGAAGTGGATCATAGGGTGGGGGAGGGGGCGAAAATTCTGGGAGCCTTGAAGAATGTGTGGAAGTCGAGAACATTATCTCGGAAAGCAAAAATGGGTATGTTTGAAGGAATAGTGGTTCCAACAATGTTGTATGGTTGCGAGGCGTGGGCTATGGATAGACTTGTGCGCAGGAGGATAGATGTGCTGGAAATGAGATGTTTGAGGACAATGTGTGGTGTGAGGTGGGTTGATCAAGTAAGTAACATAAGGGTAAGAGGGATGTGTGGAAATAAAAAGAGCGTGGTTGAGAGAGCAGAAGAGGGTGTTTTGAAATGGTTCGGGCACATGGAGAGAATGAGTGAGGAAAGATTGACCAAGAGAATATATGTGTCGGAGGTGGAGGGAACGAGGAGAAGAGGGAGACCAAATTGGAGGTGGAAAGATGGAGTGAAAAAGATTTTGTGTGATCGGGGCCTGAACATGCAGGAGGGTGAAAGGAGGGCAAGGAATAGAGTGAATTGGAGCGATGTGGTATACCGGGGTTGACGTGCTGTCGGTGGATTGAATCAAGGCATGTGAAGCGTCTGGGGTAAACCATGGAAGACTGTGTAGGTATGTGTATTTGCGTGTGAGGACGTATGTATATACATGTGTATAGGGGTAGGTTGGGCCATTTCTTTCGTCTGTTTCCTTGCGCTACCTCGCAAACGCGGGAAACAGTGACAAAGCAAAAAAAAAAAAAAAAGGACTCACGGTGAGGTGCCTTAGGATTGGCGGAATGCGTTCATAGTGCCATTGTACAAAGGCAAAGGGGATGAGAGTGAGTGCTCAAATTACAGAGATATAAGTTTGTTGAGTATTCCTGGTAAATTATATGGGAGGGTATTGATTGAGAGGGTGAAGGCATGTACAGAGCATCAGATTGGGGAAGAGCAGTGTGGTTTCAGAAGTGGTAGAGGATGTGTGGATCAGGTGTTTGCTTTGAAGAATGTATGTGAGAAATACTTAGAAAAGCAAATGGATTTGTATCTAGCATTTATGGATCTGGAGAAGGCATATGATAGAGTTGATAGAGATGCTCTGTGGAAGGTATTAAGAATATATGGTGTGGAAGGCAAGTTGTTAGAAGCAGTGAAAAGTTTTTATCGAGGATGTAAGGCATGTGTACGTGTAGGAAGAGAGGAAAGTGATTGGTTCTCAGTGAATGTAGGTTTGCGGCAGGGGTGTGTGATGTCTCATGGTTGTTTAATTTGTTTATGGATGGGGTTGTTAGGGAGGTGAATGCAAGAGTTTTGGAAAAAGGGGCAAGTATGAAGTCTGTTGTGGATGAGAGAGCTTGGGAAGTGAGTCAGTTGTTCTTCGCTGATGATACAGTGCTGGTGGCTGATTCATGTGAGAAACTGTAGAAGCTGGTGACTGAGTTTGGTAAAGTGTGTGAAAGAAGAAAGTTAAAAGTAAATGTGAATAAGAGCAAGGTTATTAGGTACAGTAGGGTTGAGGGTCAAGTCAATTGGGAGGTGAGTTTGAATGGAGAAAAACTGGAGGAAGTGAAGTGTTTTAGATATCTGAGAGTGGATCTGGCAGCGGATGGAACCATGGAAGCGGAAGTGGATCATAGGGTGGGGGAGGGGGCGAAAATTCTGGGAGCCTTGAAGAATGTGTGGAAGTCGAGAACATTATCTCGGAAAGCAAAAATGGGTAAGTTTGAAGGAATAGTGGTTCCAACAATGTTGTATGGTTGCGAGGCGTGGGCTATGGATAGAGTTGTGCGCAGGAGGATGGATGTGCTGGAAATGAGATGTTTGAGGACAATGTGTGGTGTGAGGTGGTTTGATCGAGTAAGTAACGTAAGGGTAAGAGAGATGTGTGGAAATAAAAAGAGCGTGGTTGAGAGAGCAGAAGAGGGTGTTTGAAATGGTTTGGGCACATGGAGAGAATGAGTGACGAAAGATTGACCAAGAGGATATATGTTTCGGAGGTGGAGGGAACGAGGAGAAGTGGGAGACCAAATTGGAGGTGGAAAGATGGAGTGAAAAAGATTTTGTGTGATCGGGGCCTGAACATGCAGGAGGGTGAAAGGAGGGCAAGGAAGAGAGTGAATTGGATCGATGTGGTATACTGGGGTTGACGTGCTGTCAGTGGATTGAATCAGGGCATGTGAAGCGTCTGGGGTAAACCATGGAAAGCTGTGTAGGTATGTATATTTGTGTGTGGACGTATGTATATACATGTGTATGGGGGTGGGTTGGGTCATTTCTTTCGTCTGTTTCCTTGCGCTACCTCGCGAATGCGGGAGACAGCAAAAAAAAAAAAAAATATTATATATGGGAGCGGGGGGCCAGAAATCCTCCCCTCCTTGTATTGTTTAACTTTCTAAAATGGGGAACAGAAGGAGTCACGCGGGGAGTGCTCATCCTCCTCAAAGGCTCAGACTGGGGTGGCTAAATGTGTGTGGATGTAACCAAGATGTGAAAAAAGGAGAGATAGGTAGTATGTTTGAGGAAAGGAACCTGGATGTTTTGGCTCTGAGTGAAACGAAGCTCAGGGGTAAAGGGGAAGAGTGGTTTGGGAATGTCTTGGGAGTAAAGTCAGGGGTTAGTGAGAGGACAAGAGCAAGGGAAGGAGTAGCAGTACTCCTGAAACAGGAGTTGTGGGAGTGTGTGATAGAATGTAAGAAAGTAAATTCTTGATTAATATGGGTAAAACTGAAAGTTGATGGAGAGGGATGGGTGATTATTGGTGCATATGCACCTGGGCATGAGAAGAAAGATCATGAGAGGCAAGTGTTTTGGGAGCAGCTGAATGAGTGTGTTAGTGGTTTTGATGCATGAGACCGGGTTATAGTGATGGGTGATTTGAATGCAAAGGTGAGTAATGTGGCAGTTGAGGGAATAATTGGTATACATGGGGTGTTCAGTGTTGTAAATGGAAATGGTGAAGAGCTTGTAGATTTATGTGCTGTAAAAGGACTTGTGATTGGGAATACCTGGTTTAAAAAGCGAGATATACATAAGTATACGTATGTAAGTAGGAGAGATGGCCAGAGAGCATTATTGGATTACGTGTTAATTGACAGGCGCGCGAAAGAGAGACTTTTGGATGTTAATGTGCTGAGAGGTGCAACTGGAGGGATGTCTGATCATTATCTTGTGGAGGCTAAGGTGAAGATTTGTATGGGTTTTCAGAAAAGAAGAGTGAATGTTGGGGTGAAGAGGGTGGTGAGAGTAAGTGAGCTTGGGAAGGAGACTTGTGTGAGGAAGTACCAGGAGAGACTGAGTACAGAATGGAAAAAGGTGAGAACAATGGAAGTAAGGGGAGTGGGGGAGGAATGGGATGTATTTAGGGAATCAGTGATGGATTGCGCAAAAGATGCTTGTGGCATGAGAAGAGTGGGAGGTGGGTTGATTAGAAAGGGTAGTGAGTGGTGGGATGAAGAAGTAAGATTATTAGTGAAAGAGAAGAGAGAGGCATTTGGACGATTTTTGCAGGGAAAAAATGCAATTGAGTGGAAGATGTATAAAAGAAAGAGGCAGGAGGTCAAGAGAAAGGTGCAAGAGGTGAAAAAGAGGGCAAATGAGAGTTGGGGTGAGAGAGTATCATTAAATTTTAGGGAGAATAAAAAGATGTTCTGGAAGGAGGTAAATAAAGTGCGTAAGACAAGGGAGCAAATGGGAACTTCAGTGAAGGGCGCAAATGGGGAGGTGATAACAAGTAGTGGTGATGTGAGAAGGAGATGGAGTGAGTATTTTGAAGGTTTGTTGAATGTGTTTGATGATAGAGTGGCAGATATAGGGTGTTTTGGTCGAGGTGGTGTGCAAAGTGAGAGGGGGTAGGGAAAATGATTTGGTAAACAGAGAAGAGGTAGTAAAAGCTTTGCGGAAGATGAAAGCAGGCAAGGCAGCAGGTTTGGATGGTATTGCAGTGGAATTTATTAAAAAAGGGGGTGACTGTATTATTGACTGGTTGGTAAGGTTATTTAATGTATGTATGACTCATGGTGAGGTGCCTGAGGATTGGCGGAATGCGTGCATAGTGTAATTGTACAAAGGCAAAAGGGATTAGAGCGAGTGTTCAAATTACAGAGGTATAAGTTTGTTGAGTATTCCTGGTAAATTATATGGGAGGGTATTGATTGAGAGGGTGAAGGCATGTACAGAGCATCAGATTGGGGAAGAGCAGTGTGGTTTCAGAAGTGGTAGAGGATGTGTGGATCAGGTGTTTGCTTTGAAGAATGTATGTGAGAAATACTTAGAAAAGCAAATGGATTTGTATGTAGCATTTATGGATCTGGAGAAGGCATATGATAGAGTTGATAGAGATGCTCTGTGGAAGGTATTAAGAATATATGGTGTGGGAGGCAAGTTGTTAGAAGCAGTGAAAAGTTTTTATCGAGGATGTAAGGCATGTGTACGTGTAGGAAGAGAGGAAAGTGATTGGTTCTCAGTGAATGTAGGTTTGCGGGAGGGGTGTGTGATGTCTCCATGGTTGTTTAATTTGTTTATGGATGGGGTTGTTAGGGAGGTGAATGCAAGAGTTTTGGAAAGAGGGGCAAGTATGAAGTCTGTTGTGGATGAGAGAGCTTGGGAAGTGAGTCAGTTGTTTTTCGCTGATGATACAGCGATGGTGGCTGATTCATGTGAGAAACTGCAGAAGCTGGTGACTGAGTTTGGTAAAGTGTGTGAAAGAAGAAAGTTAAGAGTAAATGTGAATAAGAGCAAGGTTATTAGGCACAGTAGGGTTGAGGGTCAAGGCAATTGGGAGGTAAGTTTGAATGGAGAAAAACTGGAGGAAGTAAAGTGTTTTAGATATCTGGGAGTGGATCTGGCAGTGGATGGATTCATGGAAGCGGAAGTGGATCATAGGGTGGGGGAGGGGGCGAAAATCCTGGGAGCCTTGAAGAATGTGTGGAAGTCGAGAACATTATCTCGGAAAGCAAAAATGGGTATGTTTGAAGGAATAGTGGTTCCAACAATGTTGTATGGTTGCGAGGCGTGGGCTATGGATAGAGTTGTGCACCCGTTCCCTCCGGGAGCTCCTATCAAAGGGTGGCCGTGGCAAAAGAGTCTCCACTTATCCCTGTCCTTACATACCTCATTGCATACACCATTCCATGCATTCTTTCACTATTTCTCTCCCTCCAGTATTCCTTCAGCCTATTTGCTCATGTTACAAGTAGTCTTCCAGTCACACCAATCCCTTTAATTGTGCTATCTTACACTCTCCTTGTAAACTCCTAGTCTTGCATTCTTTCCATATGCGCAAGCCTCCTCAAAATATTATGTTTCACCCATTCTACCACTCCACAATTCATTCCCTTTGCTTTTCCTGCCATACCACATATCTCATAAACTCTCATTTCTTTCTTCACTTCAAGTCACACCACTTGCTCTTCTCAACTAGCTCATTTCCACAGTGTGGATTCTTGACCTCTGTGACTCATTCCATGTCCATGTTTCAGCTGCATAGGTCAGGGTTGGGAGGAGTATGCTATCCCTTAATCCCCTCTTCTCTTTTATACCTATATGTCTACCCTCCATTATTCTGTTAAGGGACCCAATGACTCTTATACCATGTACTGCTCTCTCCCTTATCTCTCCTTCCATATCACACACACACCCAAGACAGCTCCTAGATACTTAAATTCTCTCACTTCTTCCAATCCTGTTCCCCACCATATCCACAGCACAATTTAGTACACTTTTTCTTTTGCTCTCTATGGTTTTACAAAATCTATACTTCCTCTGTTTCCTTTCAAACACCATTACTTTATTTTTATGTGCACTTACCTTCAGTTGCATATGCTTACACATATAAAACACACTTACATCTATCTACAACTCCTCTTCACTCTCAGCAAACATTATAGTATCATATGCAAACAGGATTGCCACTTGCCACCATATCTCACTGCTACACTCCATCTGAGCACCCATTTTCCCTAGTTTTGCTTTCGTCTCTTATCACTCCATCCATATATATATATATTGTAAAGCCACAGTGACATCACACAGCCCGGCCTCACACCTACAAGTATCCCAAGACTTTCGCTCTGCTGTCCATCTACTCTTACACACTCATTTTTACCTCTATAGAAGGCTTTTACACCATCCAGCAGTTCTCAGGACTGCCCGAAAGCTTTTGACACTGGAGCCTTTTGGAATTTGATTAAGAAGCTTAAGCGTTTGGAAGAAATAAAGGGTAGATTCCTTCACTAGTTTGATTACCATAGTGGGAGGACCAAAGGATAGAGGAGAGAGGAGCATTCTCAAAATGGGCTGGGGTCACTGGTGCTGTTCTGTAGGGTTTCTTCTTAGGCTTACTTCCATCCTTGACAAGTTTAAGTGAATTGCCAGTTGCAGATCATGTGATAAATAAAGGATGATGATAATTGCTTCAATTTAACAGGGGATCTAGACATATTCCAAAGTTGGTCTGACAGATTGTTGATGAAATTCATTCTTGAGAAAATAGGATAAAGTAAAAGAAGGCCTCATTGCAGTCAATTTCTAGTGAGAAATAAGCTACAGGAATGTGTGTGTGAAAAAGACCCAAGGGTCAAATACATCTCACTAGAGCTACAATTAAGGAGAATTAAGAAGTAGGAAAAATGTCTGCTGGCAATTGGTAGAATTGCATTAAAGTATATGAATAAACTTCGAAATGTTTAATAATCCATTCAAAGGAAAGACCAAAACTGGGTTAAATCTCCAAAGTCATGCCACCACACCAAAAATGCAGATTTAATTGAGAAGGTCTAGAGAAGAGTTGCGAAGATGGTAGATGAATTAAGAAAGCTGAGCTCCAATGAGAGGCTGAAGATGACAGATTTGTCCACCATGGAGGAGCGAAGAGAGGGGCAATCTGATTACTGGCTTCAAATCTTTAAATGTTGACTGTGAACCGTTCTTAATGAGATGCAGTAACAGAATAACCAGGGGCCATGACGTGAAGCTGGATAAGAAGTTTGCTTGAAAGGACATAGAGAGGTACTGTTTTAATGTAAGGATGGTGGATGGTTGTAAAAGACTAAACTAGGAAACTGCAAGTGCTAGCAGTATCCAGATGTTAAAAGTTTAGAGGTCACAGTGTACTGTACAGATAGGTGATAACAAATGGATAATTGCCCCTTTTTGAGCCATAGAGGAAAATCCTTGCTTGGCGTCCTCCTTTGTTCCTGTTTTTAGTAAGTGCTATAACTACTGTTGTTAGAAACCTTCTATAGTATACAGATGCAGTGGTAGCATTATTTCATCCCTGTTCCCAGGGATGACAATTAATAATTTATTAAAATTGCGAAGGAGTATTTAGATGTGAAATTTTACTGAACAGGGTAAAAGTAGAGAGAGATTGAAAATTTGATCACTTTTATTTTTAGAAGGGATGGAAGAACAAAAATAGGTTGAATAGTGTTGAAAGTTATATAGAGTGATGGTTCATTGGTTCACTGATAAAGAGTAATGTTTCTCTTCTATGTCTCTGATGCCCGTTCCCTCCGGGAGCTCCCATCAAAGGATGGCCATGGCAAAAGAGTCTCCACTTATCCCTTGTCCTTACATGCCTCCCTTGCATACACCATTCCATGCATTCTTTCACTATTTCTCTCCCTCCAGTATTTCTTTAGCCTATTTGCTCATGTTACAAGTAGTCTTCCAGTCACACCAATCCCTTTAATTGTGCTATCTTACACTCTCCTTGTAAACTCCCAGTCTTGCATTCTTTCCATATGCGCAAGCCTCCTCAAAGTATTATGTTTCACACATTCTACCACTCCACAATTCATTCCCTTTGCATTCCCTGCCATACCACATATCTCATAAACTCTCATTTCTTTCTTCATTTCGAGTCACACCACTTGCTCTTCTCAACTAGCTCATTTCCACAGTGTGGATTCTTGACCTCTGTGACTCATTCCATGTCCATGTTTTAGCTGCATAGGTCAGGGTTGGGAGGACTGTGCTATCCCGTAATCCCCTCTTCTCTTTTATACTTACATGTCTACCCTCCATTATTCTGTTAAGGGACCCAATGACTCTTCTACCATGTAATGCTCTCTCCCTTATCTCTCCTTCCATATCACCACACTTACCCAAGACAGCTCCTAGATACTTAAATTCTCTCACTTCTTCCAATCTTGTTCCCCACCATATCCACAGCACAATTTAGTACACTTTTTCTTTTGCTCTCTATGGTTTTACAAAATCTATACTTCCTCTGTTTCCTTTCAAACACCATTACTTTATTTTTATGTGCACTTACCTTCAGTTGCATATGCTTACACATATTATAAAACACACTTACATCTATCTACAACTCCTCTTCACTCTCAGCAAACATTATAGTATCATATGCAAACAGGATTGCCACTTGCCACCATATCTCACTGCTACACTCCATCTGAGCACCCATTTTCCCTAGTTTTGCTTTCATCTCTTATCACTCCATCCATATATATATATATATTGTAAAGCCACAGTGACATCACACAGCCCGGCCTCACACCTACAAGTATCCCAAGACTTTCGCTCTGCTGTCCATCTACTCTTACACACTCATTTTTACCTCTATAGAAGGTTTTTACACCATCCAACAGTTCTCCCCCTATACCATATATCCTTAACTTATTTTGCAAAGTATTCCACTTGACTCTGTCATATGCTTTCTCCAGATCCATAAAAGCTGCATACATCTTCTTCCCTTTCACTAAATACTTTTCCACGGTCATCTTTACTACAACCCCCTTGCTCTTCATTTATTCTGAAATCAGTCACCTCCATCTCTCTGTCACTTAAAAATCTTGCATACAGTTTTCCTTGTATACTTAGCAGACTTATTCCCTTGTAATTGCTACAAACATCCTTAGCACCTTTTCTTTTGAATAAAGGAACAATAATATCTTTCACCCAAAGCTCAGGCGCAACTTTCTGTTTCCAGGCCAAATTACATATAAGATGCATCCACTCTATGGCACTTTCTCCTCCATTCTTTAGCATTTCAGCTGTAATTCCATCCACTCCAGGTGCCTTTCCAACCTTCAGCCTCTTTATTGCCCATTTTACCTCCCTTTTAGCTATAGGCCTTTGCTCTTGAATCCTCTTCCTTCTATCCTCCATACCCATGCATATAACAGCTGCTGCCTTCCCTTCTCCCATATTCATCAGTTCGTTCAGAATTCTCCTTCCATCTTCCTTTCACTTCCTCCTTTTGATTCAGCAACTCCCCTTCCTTACTTCTTACATCAGCATTTCCACTTTTACATCCACCTCTTTCCAGTAGTTTCATATTATCCCGAAACTTTCCACTTCCTTCCAAAATCTTCATCTGCTCTTTCTTTACTTTCCTCTATCAACGTCTTAACATTCTGCTCATATATTTTGTTTTTTTCCTCCTCCTTTGCTGAACTTCCACTGGTACATTCCTATCAAGCTATCTCCAGTATGCCTTTTTCTTCTCTAACCTCCTTTGTCCACCCATTTTATTCCTGTATCTCACTACATTGTATCCAACTACTGATTCTACAACCTTTAATTGTATTTCTGTAAACATTTTAAACACCTCGTTCACACATGACAGCATTCCTACATTCACTGCACTTCCATCTAAGCTTTCAGTTACCTTCCTTTCATACCCCCTGCATTTTTCTTGATTTATCATGCTTGCCAACACTTTTACCTCTCCATTCTTCCTTACACCAAACCTGCACTTTTCCTTGATCCTTATTTCCATAAGAACCATGAAATGGTCAGAGTCTCCAAAGAATCCTCTCACAACTCTAGCATCCAGCATGACATTCTCAGTCATTCATCCACTGCCACTTCGTCAAAGACTTTTGCTCTTATCTTCCATCTTTCTACATCCATGTATATCTGTAGATCATATTGAGCTGAAAAAAGATGTTTGCAAGGAATAAACCCCTCTCCACAATATAACTACCATTCTCATTTACTCCAGGCACTTCCCATTTAACAACTATCTCACCAATGTCATCATATATCACTTATGCATTCATATCACCCTGTTGTATTCGATCATGTTTCTCTCATTCTCAGACCGTTTATACAGTCTTTCAAATTTCCCCAGAAAAGCTTCATTTCATCCTTACCTTGTACAGTTTTCATAGTCACAGGCGCACTCATACATACCCATGCCTACTTCACAATCCCAGTCTTTCCTTTCACCCACACTATTCTTGATCCATTCCATCCATGCTCTGTAACACCCTCCCAATCACTTGATGATAGAATTGCACATCCTTCTTTTCCTTTTCCCTGATAATTTTCACTTATTCCCATCCATACCATGCCTCCTTCCATGCTCTCCCATAATTTGCATTATCATTTCCATTTTCACTCCACACATCCTGCCCTAGGATATGGTTGTCCTCAATCCTTAGCACATACAAGCTAAAACTTTTAAACCTCCTTAATTTCCCTTCTTTTACTGTCAACAGTCATCCCATTCATATTCAGCACCATCACCCACAATCACTCATCTCTTTTAACTCTCGGCATAACTGGTAGACTCCAGTGCTGCTTTTTAGCCTTTTGTGCCTCACCCTTGACAGGTCACTGGCAGAGGGCAACTCCATCACAATGTTCCCAGGCAGCAAGGCTCAAAAATTGTCAAAATAAAAGTGATAGCACATTTCAGGAGTTTTTCCATATCTAAAAGTATTGCTATGATGTAATTGGGCAATATATATATATATATCAGCTATAAGGAAATCATATATCATACCTAATAATGAAGTGGGTGTGAAAGGTTGGTTGATCTGTTTGAGTTTATACATTTATATGTAATACAGCATATAATAATGAAACAGGTTTGAAATGAGAGGTTAGTTATGTTTTATGAGCTTGTAATTGGCGGTCTTACTATATATGAAAAACTGGCACAAATTTCATTGTTATTGATGTTCAAAGGAATGTTTATTTTTGCAGGTTGGTGAATTAGTAACTCGTTTGGTAGACTTTGCTCCCATTGATGCTGCTGTGGATCAGCGAGGTGCCAACTTTGTCCACGATGCTCTGCCACCTCTCTTGACAGATGGTCAGTTATACAGTATAATGTAAACTATTATGCTTCAAATTTACCTTTTTGATTATCTTTTTCCTTTCATTTACACATTTTCATTGCTTATTGGCTTATTTTTCTGGTGGTAGTTTTTCTTAAGATTGCTAGATTGGTGTGTTGTATTTTGTTGAACAGACATTTTCGTTGGTGAGAAATGTATCAGACTTTGATATGATTATTTCAGTCCTTATATTAAGATTTGTCACATTTAGTCTGTTTTGTAATTGCTGTGTTGCAGAAGAAAAGAATTGCAGTGCTTATGGGAATGGTGAGCGATGGTGCAAAAAGACAAAGAAAGTCATCAATCGGGTTGAGCTTGACCCAGATACACCCATCAGGCTTATAAGAGGAAATTGTTTAAGGTGAGATTTGTTTCTATTTTCTACAGTCTGTCTCATGAGCATGGAAGACACTCTCTTGACTATTGTAAAGATAATCAGTGATAGGGCTTTCCAACCATTAGTTTTTCCAGTAACAAAGCACTGGCCTTCCTCACACTTTGGTTACCTATCTCCATCCCATGCATGCCTTACATCCTCCAGCATGTTCAGGCCCCAAGCACTCCAAACCTTTTTCATTCCTTCTTTCCTTCCATCTCCAATTCAGTCTTCCCTTTCTCTTTGTTTTTTCCTCTTTTGACATATATATATATATATTATTTATTTATTTTGCTTTGTCGCTGTCTCCCGTGTCAGCGAGGTAGCGCAAGGAAACAGACGAGAGAATGGCCCAACCCACCTGCATACACATGTATATACATACATGTCCACACACACAAATATACATACCTATACATCTCAATGTACACATATATATACACACACACAGACATATACATAAATACACATGTACATGATTCATACTGTCTGCCTTTATTTATTCCCATTGCCACCTCGTCACACATGGAATAACAACCCCCTCCCCCCTCATGTGTGCCAGGTAGCGCTAGGAAAAGACAACAAAGGCCCCATTCGTTCACACTCAGTCTCTAGCTGTCATGTAATAATGCACCGAAACCACAGCTCCCTTTCCACATCCAGGCCCCACACAACTTTCCATGGTTTACCCCAGACGCCTCACATGCCCTGGTTCAATCCATTGACAGCACGTCGACCCCGGTATACCACATCGTTCCAATTCACTCTATTCCTTGCACGCCTTTCACCCTCCTGCATGTTCAGGCCCCGATCACTCAAAATCTTTTTCGCTCCATCTTTCCACCTCCAATTTGGTCTCCCACTTCTCCTCGTTCCCTCCACTTGTGACACATATATCCTCTTGGTCAATCTTTCCTCACTCATTCTCTCCATGTGACCAAACCATTTCAAAACACCCTCTTCTGCTCTCTCAACCACACTCTTTTTATTTCCACACATCTCTCTTACCCTTACATTACTCACTCGATCAAACCACCTCACACCACATATTGTCCTCAAACATCTCATTTCCAGCACATCCACCCTCCTGCACACAACTCTATCCATAGCCCACGCCTCGCAACCATACAACATTGTTGGAACCACTATTCCTTCAAACATTTCCATTTTTGCTTTCCGAGATAATGTTCTCGACTTCAAAACATTCGTCAAGGCTCCCAGAATTTTCGCCCCCTCCCTCACCGTATGATTCACTTCCGCTTCCATGGTTCCATCCGCTGCCAGATCCACTCCCAGATATCTAAAACACTTTACTTCCTCCAGTTTTTCTCCACTCAAACTTACCTCCCAATTGACTTGGCCCTCAACCCTACTGTACCTAATAACCTTGCTCTTATTCACATTTACTCTTAACTTTCTTCTTTCACACACTTTACCAAACTCAGTCACCATCTTCTGCACTTTCTCACATGAATCAGCCACCAGCGCTGTATCATCAGCGAACAACAGCTGACTCACTTCCCAAGCTCTCTCATCCACAACAGACTGCATACTTGCCCCTCTTTCCAAAACTCTTGCATTCACCTCCTTAACAACCCTATCCATAAACAAATTAAACAACCATGGAGACATCACACACCCCTGCCACAAACCTACATTCACTGAGAACCAATCACTTTCCTCTCTTCCTACACGTACACATGCCTTACATCCTCAATAAAAACTTTTCACTGCTTCTAACAACTTGCCTCTCACACCATATATTCTTAATACCTTCCACAGAGCATCTCTATCAACTCTATCATATGCCTTCTCCAGATCCATAAATGCTACATACAAATCCATTTGCTTTTCTAAGTATTTCTCACATACATTCTTCAGAGCAAACACCTGATCCACACATCCTCTACCACTTCTGAAACCATATATATATATGTGGAAGAAGAAAGTTAAGAGTAAATGTGAATAAGAGCAAGGTTATTAGGTACAGTAGGGTTGAGGGTCAAGTCAATTGGGAGGTGAGTTTGAATGGTGAAAAACTGGAGGAAGTGAAGTGTTTTAGATATCTTGGAGTGGATCTGTCAGCGGATGGAACCATGGAAGCGGAAGTGGATCATAGGGTGGGGGAGGGGGCGAAAATTTTGGGAGCCTTGAAAAATGTGTGGAAGTCGAGAACATTATCCCGGAAAGCAAAAATGGGTATGTTTGAAGGAATAGTAGTTCCAACAATGTTGTATGGTTGCGAGGCGTGGGCTATGGATAGAGTTGTGCGCAGGAGGATGGATGTGCTGGAAATGAGATGTTTGAGGACAATGTGTGGTGTGAGGTGGTTTGATCGAGTAAGTAACGTAAGGGTAAGAGAGATGTGTGGAAATAAAAAGAGCGTGGTTGAGAGAGCAGAAGAGGGTGTTTTAAAATGGTTTGGGCACATGGAGAGAATGAGTGAGGAAAGATTGACCAAGAGGATATATGTGTCGGAGGTGGAGGGAACGAGGAGAAGAGGGAGACCAAATTGGAGGTGGAAAGATGGAGTGAAAAAGATTTTGTGTGATCGGGGCCTGAACATGCAGGAGGGTGAAAGGAGGGCAAGGAATAGAGTGAATTGGAGCGATGTGGTATACAGGGGTTGACGTGCTGTCAGTGGATTGAATCAAGGCATGTGAAGCGTCCGGGGTAAACCATGGAAAGCTGTGTAGGTATGTATATTTGTGTGTGTGGACGTGTGTATGTACATGTGTATGGGGGGGGTTGGGCCATTTCTTTCGTCTGTTTCCTTGCGCTACCTCGCAAACGCGGGAGACAGCGACAAAGTATAAAAAAAAAAAAAAAAAAAAAAAAAAAAAATATATATATATATATATATATATATATATATATATATATATATATATATATATATATATATATATAAAGTTAAAAATACAAGGAGGGGAGGATTTCTGGCCCCCCGCTCCCGTCCCCTCTAGTCGCCTTCTACGACCGCGAGGATTGCGTGGGAAGTATTCTTTCACCCCTATTCCCAGGGATAAGGCATATGATAGAGTTGATAGAGATGCTCTGTGGAAGGTATTAAGAATATATGGTGTGGGAGGCAAGTTGTTAGAAGCAGTGAAAAGTTTTTATCGAGGATGTAAGGCATGTGTACGTGTAGGAAGAGAGGAAAGTGATTGTTCTCAGTGAATGTAGGTTTGCGGCAGGGGTGTGTGATGTCTCCATGGTTGTTTAATTTGTTTATGGATGGGGTTGTTAGGGAGGTGAATGCAAGAGTTTTGGAAAGAGGGGCAAGTATGAAGTCTGTTGGGGATGAGAGAGCTTGGGAAGTGAGTCAGTTGTTGTTCGCTGATGATACAGCGCTGGTGGCTGATTCATGTGAGAAACTGCAGAAGCTGGTGACTGAGTTTGGTAAAGTGTGTGAAAGAAGAAAGTTAAGAGTAAATGTGAATAAGAGCAAGGTTATTAGGTACAGTAGGGTTGAGGGTCAAGTCAATTGGGAGGTGAGTTTGAATGGAGAAAAACTGGAGGAAGTGAAGTGTTTTACATATCTGGGAGTGGATCTGGCAGCGGATGGAACCATGGAAGCGGAAGTGGATCATAGGGTGGGGGAGGGGCGAAAATTCTGGGAGCCTTGAAGAATGTGTGGAAGTCGAGAACATTATCTTGGAAAGCAAAAATGGGTATGTTTGAAGGAATAGTGGTTCCAACAATGTTGTATGGTTGCAAGGCGTGGACTATGGATAGAGGTGTGCGCAGGAGGATGGATGTGCTGGAAATGAGATGTTTGAGGACAATGTGTGGTGTGAGGTGGTTTGATCGAGTAAGTAACGTAAGGGTAAGAGAGATGTGTGGAAATAAAAAGAGCGTGGTTGAGAGAGCAGAAGAGGGTGTTTTGAAATGGTTTGGTCACATGGAGAGAATGAGTGAGGAAAGATTGACCAAGAGGATATATGTGTCGGAGGTGGAGGGAACGAAGAGAAGAGGGAGACCAAATTGGAGGTGGAAAGATGGAGTGAAAAAGATTTTGTGTGATCGGGGCCTGAACATGCAGGAGGGTGAAAGGAGGGCAAGGAATAGAGTGAATTGGAGCGATGTGGTATACCGGGGTTGACGTGCTGTCAGTGGATTGAATCAAGGCATATGAAGCGTCTGGGGTAAACCATGGAAAGCTGTGTAGGTATGTATATTTGCGTGTGTGGATGTATGTATATACATGTGTATGGGGGTGGGTTGGGCCATTTCTTTCGTCTGTTTCCTTGCGCTACCTCGCAAATGCGGGAGACAGCGACAAAGCAAAAAAAAAAAAAATATATATATATATACATACATACATACATACATACATACATACATACATACACACACATACACACGCACATATACACACATACATATATATATATATATATATATATATATATATATATATATATATATATATATATATATATATATGAAAAATGTAAGAAATAATTTAGAAAACTGAAACTTCTATCTTGAAATGAAATGAAAAATGAATGTCACATAATGGTTCAACCTCTGGCTATGGAAAAGGGAAATGTATAATTTATTTACACAAATGTCATTTGTAGTTTTCATCAATTTAACCACTGTATCATACTGCCTGGTCCACTTCTCTTATCATGAAACAGGAATATTGGCTTATGATGTTTCTCAATTGTCTTCATTACACAAAGTACAACCATATCTTGGATACATGAGGGTAAGTAGTTGGTCATCCGCCATAATAAAGCCTTGACAGACCAAAAATTTATCTGGACCTCAACTTTTCCAGTACATTTATGAAAAACACCTTTTTGCTTTCCATCTCTATCACTTTGAAAAAAAAAAAACTCCCTTTGTTCACATTTCAATGAAAGAATAAGCTTCAATGTCTAAGCTACATTTTTTTCCAATTTCACTATTTTCTTGTCAGAGCACCATGTATGAAAAACTATCACTCTAGTAACACAACTATAAACATTTACTTCCCCTTTAAAAAAGTTCTGGGGAAGTCTGTCTCGATACACTGCGGGTCACTCTACCACCTGGCGAGGTTTGTGTTGCAATGGTTCTTGATTCCCAAACGTAGTAGCATCACTGCACGAATGACAGAGGACACATGCTGGGTCGTGTGTACGTCTTGGCAGGCGAGGGGGCCACATGATGTTTCTCCCCTCTTATGGCTTAACAAACGACATTCCATCTTTCAGTCAAGATGCAGCAACTAAAGTAAAACTGCTCTAGGAGAGTTTGAACTGTAGGGCAACAAAGCTGTCACACTGAGGTTGGCAATTTGTTTACTGCCATAGCCTCGCCCACTCCAAGCGTGAGGACTGTTCGTTGTTGCCTAGTGTACGTGAATAGCTGTGACATCCAAATGAAGATTCCATTGGTCGAAAGACCCACGTATTTGCTTTTGAAACTCATATGGATCCTGGGGGGCACTTCTACATCGTAATGGGGATTATACTCCTAGGAGTCGTGTACACCACCTGCATGAGTTTCTTGACCACATCACGGCCTAAGATGTGGTCAAACACGGCTTGCAGGAATTGGTCCCCCATTATTTTTAACTTTCTAAAATGGGAAACAGAAGAAGGAGTCACGCGGGGAGTGCTCATCCTCCTCAAAGGCTCAGACTGGGGTGTCTAAATGTGTGTGGATGTAACCAAGATGTGAAAAAAGGAGAGATAGGTAGTATGTTTGAGGAAAGGAACCTGGATGTTTTGGCTCTGAGTGAAACGAAGCTCAAGGGTAAAGGGGAAGAGTGGTTTGGGAATGTCTTGTGAGTAAAGTCAGGGGTTGGTGAGAGGACATGAGCAAGGGAAGGAGTAGCAGTACTCCTGAAACAGGAGTTGTGGGAGTGTGTGATAGAATGTAAGAAAGTAAATTCTCGATTAGTATGGGTAAAACTGAAAGTTGATGGAGAGAGATGGGTGATAATTGGTGCATATGCACCTGGGCATGAGAAGAAACATCATGAGAGGCAAGTGTTTTGGGAGCAGCTGAATGAGTGTGTTAGTGGTTTTGATGCATGAGACTGGGTTATAGTGATGGGTGATTTGAATGCAAAGATGAGTAATGTGGCAGTTGAGGGAATAATTGGTATACATGGGGTGTTCAGTGTTGTAAATGGAAATGGTGAAGAGCTTGTAGATTTATGTGCTGAAAAAGGACTGGTGATTGGGAATACCTGGTTTAAAAAGTGAGATATACATAAGTATACGTATGTAAGTAGGAGAGATGGCCAGAGAGCATTATTGGATTACGTGTTAATTGACAGGCGTGCGAAAGAGAGACTTTTGGATGTTAATATGCTGAGAGGTGCAAGTAGAGGGATGTCTGATCATTATCTTGTGGAGGCTAAGGTGAAGATTTGTATGGGTTTTCAGAAAAGAAGAGTGAATGTTGGGGTGAAGAGGGTGGTGAGAGTAAGTGAGCTTGGGAAGGAGACTTGTGTGAGGAAGTACCAGGAGAGACTGAGTACAGAATGGAAAAAGGTGAGAACAATGGAAGTAAGGGGAGTGGGGGAGGAATGGGATGTATTTAGGGAATCAGTGATGGATTGCACAAAAGATGCTTGTGGCATGAGAAGAGTGGGAGGTGGGTTGATTAGAAAGGGTAGTGAGTGGTGGGATGAAGAAGTAAGATTATTAGTGAAAGAGAAGAGAGAGGCATTTGGACGAATTTTGCAGGGAAAAAATGCAATTGAGTGGGAGATGTATAAAAGAAAGAGATAGGAGGTCAAGAGAAAGGTGCAAGAGGTGAAAAAGAGGGCAAATGAGAGTTGGGGTGAGAGAGTATCATTAAATTTTAGGGAGAATAAAAAGATGTTCTGGAAGGAGGTAAATAAAGTGCGTAAGACAAGGGAGCAAATGGGAACTTCAGTGAAGGGCGCAAATGGGGAGGTGATAACAAGTAGTGGTGATGTGAGAAGGAGATGGAGTGAATATTTTGAAGGTTTGTTGAATGTGTTTGATGATAGAGTGGCAGATATAGGGTGTTTTGGTCGAGGTGGTGTGCAAAGTGAGAGGGTTAGGGAAAATGATTTGGTAAAGAGAGAAGAGGTAGGATAAGCTTTGCGGAAGATGAAAGCCGGCAAGGCAGCAGGTTTGGATGGTATTGCAGTGGAATTTATTAAAAAAGGGGGTGACTGTATTGCTGACTGGTTGGAAAGGTTATTTAATGTATGTATGACTCATGGTGAGGTGCCTGAGGATTGGCGGAATGCGTGCATAGTGCCATTGTACAAAGGCAAAGGGGATAAGAGTGAGTGCTCAAATTACAGAGGTATAAGTTTGTTGAGTATTCCTGGTAACTTATATGGGAGGGTATTGATTGAGAGGGTGAAGGCATGTACAGAGCATCAGATTGGGGAAGAGCAGTGTGGTTTCAGAAGTGGTAGAGGATGTGTGGATCAGGTGTTTGCTTTGGAGAATGTATGTGAGAAATACTTAGAAAAGCAAATGGATTTGTATGTAGCATTTATGGATCTGGAGAAGGCATATGATAGAGTTGATAGAGATGCTCTGTGGAAGGTATTTAGAATATATGGTGTGGGAGGCAAGTTGTTAGAAGCAGTGAAAAGTTTTTATCGAGGATGTAAGGCATGTGTACGTGTAGGAAGAGAGGAAAGTGATTGGTTCTCAGTGAATGTAGGTTTGCGGCAGGGGTGTGTGATGTCTCCATGGTTGTTTAATTTGTTTATGGATGGGGTTGTTAGGGAGGTGAATGCAAGAGTTTTGGAAAGAGGGGCAAGTATGAAGTCTGTTGGGGATGAGAGAGCTTGGGAAGTGAGTCAGTTATTGTTCGCTGATGATACAGCGCTGGTGGCTGATTCATGTGAGAAACTGCAGAAGCTGGTGACTGAGTTTGGTAAAGTGTGTGAAAGAAGAAAGTTAAGAGTAAATGTGAATAAGAGCAAGGTTATTAGGTACAGTAGGGTTGAGGGTCAAGTCAATTGGGAGGTAAGTTTGAATGGAGAAAAACTGGAGGAAGTAAAGTGTTTTAGATATCTGGGAGTGGATCTGGCAGCGGATGGAACCATGGAAGCGGAAGTGAATCATAGGGTGGGGGAGGGGGCGAAAATCCTGTGAGCCTTGAAGAATGTGTGGAAGTCGAGAACATTATCTCCGAAAGCAAAAATGGGTATGTTTGAAGGAATAGTGGTTCCAACAATGTTGTATGGTTGCGAGGCGTGGGCTATGGATAGAGTTGTGCACAGGAGGATGGATGTGCTGGAAATGAGATGTTTGAGGACAATGTGTGGAGTGAGGTGGTTTGATCGAGTAAGTAATGTAAGGGTAAGAGAGATGTGTGGAAATAAAAAGGGCGTGGTTGAGAGAGCAGAAGAGGGTGTTTTGAAATGGTTTGGGCACATGAAGAGAATGAGTGAGGAAAGATTGACCAAGAGGATATATGTGTTGGAGGTGGAGGGAACGAGGAGAAGTGGGAGACCAAATTGGAGGTGGAAAGATGGAGTGAAAAAGATTTTGTGTGATCGGGGCCTGAACATGCAGGAGGGTGAAAGGAGGTCAAGGAATAGAGTAAATTGGATCGATGTGGTATGCCTTATATATATATATATATATATATATATATATATATATATATATATATATATATATATATATATATTTTTTTTTTTTTTTTTCATACTATTCGCCATTTCCCGCGATAGCGAGGTAGCGTTAAGAACAGAGGACTGGGCCTTTGAGGGAATATCCTCACCTGGCCCTCTTCTCTGTTCCTTCTTTTGGAAAATTAAAAAAAAAAAAAAAAAACGAGAGGGGAGGATTTCCAGCCCCCCGCTCCCTTCCCTTTTATATATATATATATATATATATATATATATATATATTTTTTTTTTTTTTGCTTTGCCGCTGTCTCCCGCATTTGCGAGGTAGCGCAAGGAAACAGACGAAAGAAATGGCCCAACCCACCCCCATACACATGTATATACGTACGTCCACACACACAAATATACATACCTACACAGCTTTCCATGGTTTACCCCAGACGCTTCACATGCCCTGATTCAATCCACTGACAGCACATCAACCCCGGTATACCACATCGCTCCAATTCACTCTATTCCTTGCCCTCCTTTCACCCTCCTGCATGTTCAGGCCCCGATCACACAAAATCTTTTTCACTCCATCTTTCCACCTCCAATTTGGTCTCCCTCTTCTCTTCGTTCCCTCCACCTCCGACACATATATCCTCTTGGTCAATCTTTCCTCACTCATTCTCTCCATGTGCCCAAACCATTTCAAAACACCCTCTTCTGCTCTCTCAACCACGCTCTTTTTATTTCCACACATCTCTCTTACCCTTACGTTACTTACTCGATCAAACCACCTCACACCACACATTG
>NC_092291.1:3076160-3083999 GCF_036320965.1 Panulirus ornatus
CTAAAAGGGAAGGGAGCGGGAGGCTGGAAATCCTCCCCTCTCTCTCTCTCTTTTTTTTTTTTTTTTTTTTTTTTTTTTTTTTCCAAAAACAAGGAACAGAGAATTGGGTCAGGTAAAGGCCCAGTCCTCTGTTCTTAACGCTACCTCGCTGATGCGGGAAATGGCGAATAGTTTGAAAGAAAAGAAAGATATATATATATATATATATATATATATATATATATATATATATATATATTATCCCTGGGGATAGGGGTGAAAGAATACTTCCCACACATTCCTCGCGTGTCGTAGAAAGCGACTAGAGGGGACGGGAGCGGGGGGCCAGAAATCCTCCCCTCCTTGTATTTTTTTTAACTTTCTAAAATGGGAAACAGAAGAGGGAGTCACGCGGGGAGTGCTCATCCTCCTCGAAGGCTCAGTTTGAGGTGCCTAAATATGTGTGGATGTAACCAAGATGTGAAAAAAGGAGAGATAGGTAGTATGTTTGAGGAAAGGAACCTGGATGTTTTGGCTCTGAGTGAAACGAAGCTCAAGGGTAAAGGGGAAGAGTGGTTTGGGAATGTCTTGGGAGTAAAGTCAGGGGTTAGTGAGAAGACAAGAGCAAGGGAAGGAGTAGCAATACTCCTGAAACAGGAGTTGTGGGAGTATGTGATAGAATGTAAGAAAGTAAATTCTCGATTAATATGGGTAAAACTGAAAGTTGATGGAGAGAGATGGGTGATTATTGGTGCATATGCACCTGGGCATGAGAAGAAAGATCATGAGAGGCAAGTGTTTTGGGAGCAGCTGAATGAGTGTGTTAGTGGTTTTGATGCACGAGACCGGGTTATAGTGATGGGTGATTTGAATGCAAAGGTGAGTAATGTGGCAGTTGAGGGAATAATTGGTATACATGGGGTGTTCAGTGTTGTAAATGGAAATGGTGAAGAGCTTGTAGATTTATGTGCTGAAAAAGGACTGATGATTGGGAATACCTGGTTTAAAAAGCGAGATATACATAAGTATACTTATGTAAGTAGGAGAGATGGCCAGAGAGCGTTATTGGATTACGTGTTAATTGACAGGCGCGCGAAAGAGAGACTTTTGGATGTGCTGAGAGGTGCAACTGGAGGGATGTCTTATCATTATCTTGTGGAGGCTAAGGTGAAGATATGTATGGGTTTTCAGACAAAAAGAGTGAATGTTGGGGTGAAGAGGGTGGTGAGAGTAAGTGAGCTTGGGAAGGAGACTTGTGTGAGGAAGTACCAGGAGAGACTGAGTACAGAATGGAAAAAGGTGAGAACAATGGAAGTAAGGGAAGTTGGGGAGGAATGGGATGTATTTAGGGAATCAGTGATGGATTGCGCAAAAGATGCTTGTGGCATGAGAAGAGTGGGAGGTGGGTTGATTAGAAAGGGTAGTGAGTGGTGGGATGAAGAAGTAAGAGTATTAGTGAAAGAGAAGAGAGAGGCATTTGGACGATTTTTGCAGGGAAAAAATGCAATTGAGTGGGAGATGTATAAAAGAAAGAGACAGGAGGTCAAGAGAAAGGTGCAAGAGGTGAAAAAAAGGGCAAATGATAGTTGGGGTGAGAGAGTATCATTAAATTTTAGGGAGAATAAAAAGATGTTCTGGAAGGAGGTAAATAAAGTGCGTAAGACAAGGGAGCAAATGGGAACTTCAGTGAAGGGCGCAAATGGGGAGGTGATAACAAGTAGTGGTGATGTGAGAAGGAGATGGAGTGAGTATTTTGAAGGTTTGTTGAATGTGTTTGATGATAGAGTGGCAGATATAGGGTGTTTTGGTCGAGGTGGTGTGCAAAGTGAGAGGGTTAGGGAATATGATTTGGTAAACAGAGAAGAGGTAGTAGAAGCTTTGCGGAAGATGAAAGCCGGCAAGGCAGCAGGTTTGGATGGTATTGCAGTGAAATTTATTAAAAAAGGGGGTGACTGTATTGTTGATTGGTTGGTAAGGTTATTTAATGTATGTATGACTCATGGTGAGGTGCCTGAGGATTGGCGGAATGCGTGCATAGTGCCATTGTACAAAGGCAAAGGGGATAAGAGTGAGTGCTCAGATTACAGAGGTATAAGTTTGTTGAGTATTCCTGGTAAATTATATGGGAGGATATTGATTGAGAGGGTGAAGGCATGTACAGAGCATCAGATTGGGGAAGAGCAGTGTGGTTTCAGAAGTGGTAGAGGATGTGTGGATCAGGTGTTTGCTTTGAAGAATGTATGTGAGAAATACTTAGAAAAGCAAATGGATTTGTATGTAGCATTTATGGATCTGGAGAAGGCATATGATAGAGTTGATAGAGATGCTCTGTGGAAGGTATTAAGAATATATGGTGTGGGAGGCAAGTTGTTAGAAGCAGTGAAAAGTTTTTATCGAGGATGTAAGGCATGTGTACGTGTAGGAAGAGAGGAAAGTGATTGGTTCTCAGTGAATGTAGGTTTGCGGCAGGGGTGTGTGATGTCTCCATGGTTGTTTAATTTGTTTATGGATGGGGTTGTTAGGGAGGTGAATGCAAGAGTTTTGGAAAGAGGGGCAAGTATGAAGTCTGTTGGGGATGAGAGAGCTTGGGAAGTGAGTCAGTTGTTGTTCGCTGATGATACAGCGCTGGTGGCTGATTCATGTGAGAAACTGCAGAAGCTGGTGACTGAGTTTGGTAAAGTGTGTGGAAGAAGAAAGTTAAGAGTAAATGTGAATAAGAGCAAGGTTATTAGGTACAGTAGGGTTGAGGGTCAAGTCAATTGGGAGGTGAGTTTGAATGGAGAAAAACTGGAGGAAGTGAAGTGTTTTAGATATCTGGGAGTGGATCTGGCAGCGGATGGAACCATGGAAGCGGAAGTGGATCATAGGGTGGGGGAGGGGGCGAAAATTCTGGGAGCCTTGAAGAATGTGTGGAAGTCGAGAACATTATCTCGGAAAGCAAAAATGGGTATGTTTGAAGGAATAGTGGTTCCAACAATGTTGTATGGTTGCGAGGCGTGTGCTATGGATAGAGATGTGTGCAGGAGGATGGATGTGCTGGAAATGAGATGTTTGAGGACAATGTGTGGTGTGAGGTGGTTTGATCGAGTAAGTAACGTAAGGGTAAGAGAGATGTGTGGAAATAAAAAGAGCGTGGTTGAGAGAGCAGAAGAGGGTGTTTTGAAATGGTTCGGGCACATGGAGTGAATGAGTGAGGAAAGATTGACCAAGAGAATATATGTGTCGGAGGTGGAGGGAACGAGGAGAAGAGGGAGACCAAATTGGAGGTGGAAAGATGGAGTGAAAAAGATTTTGTGTGATCGGGGCCTGAACATGCAGGAGGGTGAAAGGAGGGCAAGGAATAGAGTGAATTGGAGCGATGTGGTATACAGGGGTTGACGTGCTGTCAGTGGATTGAATCAAGGCATGTGAAGCGTCTGGGGTAAACCATGGAAAGTTGTGTAGGTATGTATATTTGCGTGTGTGGACGTATGTATATACATGTGTATGAGGGTGGGTTAGGCCATTTCTTTCGTCTGTTTCCTTGCGCTACCTCGCAAACGTGGGAGACAGCGACAAAGCAAAAAAAAAATATATATATGTATATATATCTTCTTTGTCAACATCTCACTCATTTTCTCCAAATGTCCATGCCATTTCAGCACACCCATTTTATGACTCAACCATACTCTTGTTATCATCACACCTTTCTCGTATCCTAACATCATTACACCTTTCTCGTATCCTAACATTTCTTACTTGATTGACCTTCCGCACACCACATAAGGTCTTTTGACACTTAATTTCTGTTATGTTCACCTTCTTCCATACATTCTCATCTCGAGCCCATGCCATGTATTCATGCTACACTGATGGGACTCCTACACCTTCAGACATGAGTGCTCATCTTTGCTCATCCTGAAAGTGACCTCTCTTCACATATTATTCAGTGCTCCCAGGACCTTTACCCACTCACTCATCCTATGGCTTCTTTCCTATCCCATGGTTTCATTCACTGGCATGTCCCCACTCATCTAAAACACTTCACTTCCTCCAAGTTTTCTCTTTTCAAACTCACACCTGAACAAGGCTGTCTCCCTCCAGTGCTAAACCCTAATAACCTTACCTTTATTCACATTTACCCACAACTTCTCTTTTCACACACACACTCCCAAACTCAGAAATCAGTTTCTGCTATTTCTAACTTGAATCTGCCTGAAGTGTTGTTTCAGCATCAGACAACTGACTAATCTCCCAGGCAACCCCATCCCTGCCAGACTGCAGACCCACCCACCTCCCTCACCAACCCTTCCATAAGCACATTAAATGGTCATAATGACATCATACATCCTTGTCATATACCCACCTGCACACGTCTTATTCTCTTGATAAAAATTCCTCTGCTTTTAATGGCATTCCTCCCACACCATATATTCGTAACACCTTCCACAAAGCATCTCTAAGCCCTAATGTGCGCTTTCTCCAGATCCCTAAATGCCACACACAAGTCTGCTTGTTTCTCTAAGTATTTTTGACACACATTATGCAGAGCAAACACCAGATCAACACTTCATTTACCACTCCTGAAACCACATCCATCCAACCCAATCTGATGCCTTGAACATGCCACCACTCTCTCTTTCACCCTATCATCAGACACATTCAAAATCCCCTCAAAGTACTCACTCTATCGCCTCTTAACTCATGTCTGCCTGTTACCACTTTCCCAGTTTCCCTTTAGTTGTTGTCTTGTTTTTCTACCCTTATTGATTTCCTTCCAGAATATTTTCTCATTCTCTCAGAAGTTTGCAGATACTTGCTTACCCCAACTCTTATTTAAATAAGCCCTTTCTCAGCCTCAGCACCCTCCTCTTGATGCTGTATTTAGTACATTTAATCACTTGCACTCCTCTGTAAGTAACACCCATACACCTCTCTTTTCTATTTCACTAAGAAATTAAAAGTCATCCCACTACTCACTACCCTAGATAAATAGACACAGCTTCATGACTAAAAACATTGTTCTTTCCTCAGAGTGGTTGCTGAGGAGGAAACTGTGAATGTCTACCATTGTCTAGAGAACACCCGGGAATACCACCAGGTTGAACCACAGTTTGTTGAGCTGTCCCCAGAACATGCACCTGCTGTTGAGGCCTTGATTGATGCTTACCCAAAATATATGACAATTGAGAATCTTCCTCTGGAAGATGAGGCTGAAAAGGTAATACAATAACCAAGGGCACAGGGGTCACGGGTTCGATCCTGGCTCTTGGAGGTTTGTATGTTCTATGAAGGTGTGCATTCATATGCACTTTATTCATATATATATATATATATATATATATATATATATCCTTGGGGATGGGGGAGAAAGAATACTTCTCACGCACTCCCCGCATGTCATAGAAGGCGACTAAAGGGGACGGGAGCAGGAGGCTAAGAGGGGAAACAGGAGTAATGCGAGGAGTGCTCATCCTCCTTGAAAGCTCAGACTGGGGTGTCTAAATATGTGTGGATGTAACCAAGATGAGAAAAAAGGAGAGATAGGTAGTAAATTTAAAGAAAGGAAAATGGATGTTTTGGCTCTGAGCGAAACGAAGCTCAAGGCTAAAGAGGAAGAGTGGTTTGGGAATATCTTGGGAGTAAAGTCAGGGATTGGTGAGAGGACGAGAGCAAAGGAAGGAGTAGCACTACTCCTGAAGCAGGAGTTGTGGGAGTATGTGATAGAGTGTAAGAAAGTAAACTGTAGATTGATGTGGGTAAAACTGAAAGTGGATGGAGAGATATGGCTGATTATTGATGCTTATGCGCCTGGTCATGAGAAGAAAGATCATGAGAGGCAAGTGTTTTGGGAGCAGCTGAGTGAGTGAGTTAGCAGCTTTGATGCATGAGACCAGGTTGTATTGATGGGTGATTTGAATGCAAAGGTGGCCATTTAGGCTATAATTGGTGTACATGGAGTGTTTAGTGTTATAAATGGAAATGGTGAAGAGCTTGTAGATTTGTGTGTTGAAAAAAGGACTGGTGATTGGGAATACTTGGTTTAAAAAGAGAGATATACATAAGTATACGTATGTAAGTTGGAGAGATGGCCAGACAGTGTTATTGGATTACATGTTGATTGATAGATGCGTGAAAGAGAGACTTTTGGATGTAAGTGTGCTGAGAGGGGCAACTGGAGGGATGTCTGATTTTGTGGAGGCGAAGGTGAAGATTTGTAGAGGTTTTCAGAAAAGAAGAGAGAATGTTGGGGTGAAGAGTGGTGAGAGTGAGTGAGTTTGAAAAGGAGACTTGTGTGAGGAAGTACCAAGAGAGATTGAGTACAGAATGGAAAAAGATAAGAGCAAATAACGTAAGGGGAGGGGAGATGAATGGGACGTATTTAGGGAAGCAGTTATGACTTGCGCTAAATATGTTTGTGGTATGAGAAAGGTGGGAGGTGGGCAGATTAGGAAGGGTAGTGAGTGGTGGGATGAAGAAGTAAGATCATTAGTGAAAGAAAAGAGAGAGGCATTTGGACAATTTTTGCAGGGAAATAGTGCAAATGATGGGGAGACATATAGAAGAAAGAGGCAGAAGGTCAAAAAAAAAGATGCAAGAGGTGAAAAAGATGACAAATGAAAGTTGGGGCGAGAGTATCATTAAATTTTAGGGAGAATAGAAAGATGTTTTGGAAGGAGGTAAATAAAGTGCGCAAGACAAGAGAATGAATGGGAACATCGGTGAAAGGGGCAAATGGGGAGGTAATAACAAGTAGTGGTTAAGTGAGAAGGACATGGAGTCAGTATTTTGAAGGTTTCTTAAATGTGTTTCATGATAGAGTGGCAGATATAGGATGTTTTGGTCAAGGTGGTGTGTGAAGTGAGAGGGTCAGGGAGAATGATTTGGTAAACAGAGAAGAGGTAGTGAAAGCTTTGCGGAAGATGAAAGCTGGAAAGGTGGTGGGTTTGGATGTTATTGCAGTGAAATTTATTAAAAAAAGGGGGTGACTGTGTTGTTGACTGGTTAGTGAGGATATTCAGTGTATGTATTGTTCATGGTGAAGTCCCTAAGGATCAGCAGAATGCATGCATAGTGCTATTGTACAAAGGCAAAGGGGATAAAGGTGAGTGTTCAAATTACAGAGGCATAAGTTTGTTGAGTATTCCTCGGAAATTATATGGGAGGGTACTGATTAAGGGTAAAAGCATGTACAGAGCATCAGATTGGGGAAGAGCAGTGTGATTTCAGAAGTGGTAGAGGATGTGTGGATCAGATGTTTGCTTTGAAGAATGTATGGGAGAAATACTTAGCAAAACAAATGGATTTGTACGTAGCATTTATGGATCTAGAGAAGTCATATGAATATGTACATGTGTATATATGTATTTTTCTGTGTATGTATATGTTTGTATACGTTGGAATGTATAGGTATGTATATGTGCATGTGTGGGTGTGTATGTATATAAATGTGTATGTGTGTGAGTTGGGCCATTCTTTCGTCTGTTTCCTTGCGCTACGTCGCTAACACAGGAGACAGCGAAGTATAATAAATAGATAAAATATTTTATTTTATTTTTATTTGCTTTGTCGCCGTCTCTCGCGTTTGTGAGGTAGCGCAAGGAAACAGACGAAAGAAATGGCCCAACCCACCCCCATACACACGTATATACATACACATCCACATACGCAAATATACATACCTATACATCTCAATGTACACATATATATATACACACATAGACATATACATATATACACATGTACATAATTCATACTGTCTGCCTTTATTCCCATCGCCACCTCGCCACACATGGAATAACATCCCCCTCCCCCCTCATGTATGTGAGGTAGCGCTAGGAAAAGACAACAAAGGCCCCATTTGTTCACACTCAGTCTCTA